>NW_027100238.1:0-64238 GCF_031753505.1 Anomalospiza imberbis
TCTTCTTGTGCATCTCGGAGCCTCTGGCGACGAGCAAGACTTGCCAAGGTGGGACGCATCAGGACCAAGTCAAAACCCAGGCACAGTTGTCCTGGAACGCTTTCCATTCGCTTGCCGAGAGTGAATTCAAGAGGCAGGAGAGCGGCAGCCCCACCGTCCTCCAGCAGTCGGAAGGCTTCGCACACAAGCCCCGCTTCTTTGCGGCTTCGTTCTTCGCCTCTTCCAAGCAACCGCGATCTCTGCCTCTCGGAGGCGAAAGAAGCGGCTAATTCGCGCACAGCTCAGTAGAGCGGCAGCGCAGCGCTCCGGAGCGCCGCTTCAAGCCGAAAGACGCCGGCAAGCGGCACTTTCCTCCGGATAGCTCCGAGCCGCGCTTCTGCCTCTCTAGTCGTCTCTATCTTAGCGAAAAGCTTTCCCACTCCATTTGGCAAGGGGAGAGCGTACCTGCACTGCACACTAACCGCGGTTTGCAAAGAAAGAGGATTTGCTGCACATTCCAAGGACACGGCTCTTTTCCGAGGCAATCTGCAACCTGCTGTCAGATGGAAGTGCTCTCTGCCCTCTCCTGCCCAGCTCTAGGTACTAGCGGGCACTTGCCAGCCTGGGCGAGGCAAACAAGCTCGAGAGATGTCACAGAGCCTAAGTGGAGCACAGATGCTCAAAAGCAGCAAAGCTGAAGAGCCTGGGCTCAGCTTCACTAGTGTGCAAATTGACTGACTGCGAAAAACAAAGCAGCAGAGCACCGGGCTTCTGGGCGCTGTGAAGGCAATTGCCAAAAGCAGGCAGCTGCTCCTTCCCAAGCACAGGCAGCTGCCTATGTTCTTGCTTGTCGACAAACTCACCGCTGCCCTTCTTTTCAGCAGCTGCCACCGTCTTCTGTGCATCTCGGAGCCTCTGGCGACGAGCAAGACTTGCCAAGGTGGGACGCATCAGGACCAAGTCAAAACGCAGGCAAGTTGTCCTGGAACGCTTTCCATTCGCTTGCCGAGAGTGAATTCAATCAGGCAGGAGAGCGGCAGCCACCGTCCTCCAGCAGTCGGAAGGCTTCGCACACAAAGCCCGCTTCTTGCGGCTTCGTTCTTCGCCTCTTCCAAGCAACCGCGATCTCTGCCTCTCGGAGGCGAAGAAGCGGCTAATTCGCGCACAGCTCAGTAGAGCGGCAGCGCAGCGCTCCGGAGCGCCGCTTCAAGCCGAAAGACGCCGGGAAGCGGCACTTTCCTCCGGATAGCTCCGGAGCCGCGCTTCTGCCTCTCTAGTCATCTCTATCTTAGCGAAAAGCTTTCCCACTCCATTTGGCAAGGGGAGAGCGTACCTGCACTGCACACTAACCGCGGTTTGCAAAGAAAGAGGATTTGCTGCACATTCCAAGAGACACGGCTCTTTCCGAGGCAATCTGCAACCTGCTGTCAGATGGAAGTGCTCTCTGCCCTCTCCTGCCCAGCTCTAGGTACTAGCGGGCACTTGCCAGCCTGGCGAGGCAAACAAGCTCGAGAGATGTCACAGAGCTAAGTGGAGCACAGATGCTCAAAAGCAGCAAAGCTGAAGAGCCTGGCTCAGCTTCACTAGTGTGCAATTGACTGACTGCGAAAAACAAAGCAGCAGAGCACCGGGCTTCTGGGCGCTGTGAAGGCAATTGCCAAAAGCAGGCAGCTGCTCCTTCCCAAGCACAGGCAGCTGCCTATGTTCTTGCTTGTCGACAAACTCACCGCTGCCCTTCTTTTCAGCAGCTGCCACCGTCTTCTGTGCATCTCGGAGCCTCTGGCGACGAGCAAGACTTGCCAGGTGGGAGGCATCAGGACCCAGTCAAAACCCAGGCAAGTTGTCCTGGAACGCTTTCCATTCGCTTGCCGAGAGTGAATTCAAGAGGCAGGAGAGCGGCAGCCACCGTCCTCCAGCAGTCGGAAGGCTTCGCACACAAGCCCGCGTTCTTTGCGGCTTCGTTCTTCGCCTCTTCCAAGCAACCGCGATCTCTGCCTCTCGGAGGCGAAGAAGCGGCTAATTCGCGCACAGCTCAGTAGAGCGGCAGCGCAGCGCTCCGGAGCGCCGCTTCAAGCCGAAAGACGCCGGGAAACGGCACTTTCCTCCGGATAGCTCCGGAGCCCGCGCTTCTGCCTCTCTAGTCGTCTCTATCTTAGCGAAAAGCTTTCCCACTCCATTTGGCAAAGGGGAGAGCGTACCTGCACTGCACACTAACCGCGGTTTGCAAAGAAAGAGGATTTGCTGCACATTCCAAGGACAACGGCTCTTTCCGAGAGCAATCTGCAACCTGCTGTCAGATGGAAGTGCTCTCTGCCCTCTCCTGCCCCAGCTCTAGGTACTAGCGGGCACTTGCCAGCCTGGGCGAGGCAAACAACCTCGAGAGATGTCACAGAGCCTAAGTGGAGCACAGATGCTCAAAAGCAGCAAAGCTGAAGAGCCTGGCTCAGCTTCACTAGTGTGCAATTGACTGACTGCGAAAACAAAGCAGCAGAGCACCGGGCTTCTGGGCGCTGTGAAGGCAATTGCCAAAACCAGGCAGCTGCTCCTTCCCAAGCACAGGCAGCTGCCTATGTTCTTGCTTGTCGACAAACTCACCGCTGCCCTTCATTTTCAGCAGCTGCACCGTCTTCTGTGCATCTCGGAGCCTCTGGCGACGAGCAAGACTTGCCAAGGTGGGAGGCATCAGGACCCAGTCAAAACCCAGGCAAGTTGTCCTGGAACGCTTTCCATTCGCTTGCCGAGAGTGAATTCAAGAGGCAGGAGAGCGGGCAGCCACCGTCCTCCAGCAGTCGGAAGGCTTCGCACACAAGCCCGCTTCTTTGCGGCTTCGTTCTTCGCCTCTTCCAAGCAACCGCGATCTCTGCCTCTCGAGGCGAAGAAGCGGCTAATTCGCGCACAGCTCAGTAGAGCGGCAGCGCAGCGCTCCGGAGCGCCGCTTCAAGCCGAAAGACGCCGGGAAGCGGCACTTTCCTCCGGATAGCTCCGGAGCCGCGCTTCTGCCTCTCTAGTCGTCTCTATCTTAGCGAAAAGCTTTCCCACTCCATTTGGCAAAGGGGAGAGCGTACTGCAACTGCACACTAACCGCGTTTGCAAAGAAAGAGGATTTGCTGCACATTCCAAGGACAGCGCTCTTTCCGAGGCAATCTGCAACCTGCTGTCAGATGGAAGTGCTCTCTGCCCTCTCCTGCCCAGCTCTAGGTACTAGCGGGCACTTGCCAGCCTGGGCGAGGCAAACAACCTCGAGAGATGTCACAGAGCCTAAGTGGAGCACAGATGCTCAAAAGCAGCAAAGCTGAAGAGCCTGGCTCAGCTTCACTAGTGTGCAAATGACTGACTGCGAAAAACAAAGCAGCAGAGCACCGGCTTCTGGGCGCTGTGAAGGCAATTGCCAAAAGCAGGCAGCTGCTCCTTCCCAAGCACAGGCAGCTGCCTATGTTCTTGCTTGTCGACAACTCACCGCTGCCCTTCTTTTCAGCAGCTGCCACCGTCTTCTGTGCATCTCGGAGCCTCTGGCGACGAGCAAGACTTGCCAAGGTGGGACGCATCAGGACCAAGTCAAAACCCAGGCAAGTTGTCCTGGAACGCTTTCCATTCGCTTGCCGAGAGTGAATTCAAGAGGCAGGAGAGCGGCAGCCACCGTCCTCCAGCAGTCGGAAGGCTTCGCACACAAGCCCGCTTCTTTGCGGCTTCGTTCTTCGCCTCTTCCAAGCAACCGCGATCTCTGCCTCTCGGAGGCGAAGAAGCGGCTAATTCGCGCACAGCTCAGTAGAGCGGCAGCGCAGCGCTCCGGAGCGCCGCTTCAAGCCGAAAGACGCCGGCAAGCGGCACTTTCCTCCGGATAGCTCCGGAGCCGCGCTTCTGCCTCTCTAGTCGTCTCTATCTTAGCGAAAAGCTTTCCACTCCATTTGGCAAGGGGAGAGCGTACCTGCACTGCACACTAACCGCGGTTTGCAAAGAAAGAGGATTTGCTGCACATTCCAAGGACACGGCTCTTTCCGAGGCAATCTGCAACCTGCTGTCAGATGGAAGTGCTCTCTGCCCCTCTCCTGCCCAGCTCTAGGTACTAGCGGGCACTTGCCAGCCTGGGCGAGGCAAACAAGCTCGAGAGATGTCACAGAGCCTAAGTGGAGCACAGATGCTCAAAAGCAGCAAAGCTGAAGAGCCTGGCTCAGCTTCACTAGTGTGCAATTGACTGACTGCGAAAAACAAAGCAGCAGAGCACCGGGCTTCTGGGCGCTGTGAAGGCAATTGCCAAAAGCAGGCAGCTGCTCCTTCCCAAGCACAGGCAGCTGCCTATGTTCTTGCTTGTCGACAAACTCACCCGCTGCCCTTCTTTTCAGCAGCTGCCACCGTCTTCTGTGCATCTCGGAGCCTCTGGCGACGAGCAAGACTTGCCAAGGTGGGACGCATCAGGACCAAGTCAAAACGCAGGCAAGTTGTCCTGGAACGCTTCCATTCGCTTGCCGAGAGTGAATTCAACAGGCAGGAGAGCGGCAGCCACCGTCCTCCAGCAGTCGGAAGGCTTCGCACACAAGCCCGCTTCTTTGCGGCTTCGTTCTTCGCCTCTTCCAAGCAACCGCGATCTCTGCCTCTCGGAGGCGAAGAAGCGGCTAATTCGCGCACAGCTCAGTAGAGCGGCAGCGCAGCGCTCCGGAGCGCCGCTTCAAGCCGAAAGACGCCCGGGAAGCGGCACTTTCCTCCGGATAGCTCCGGAGCCGCGCTTCTGCCTCTCTAGTCATCTCTATCTTAGCGAAAAGCTTTCCCACTCCATTTGGCAAGGGGAGAGCGTACCTGCACTGCACACTAACCGCGGTTTGCAAAGGAAAGAGGATTTGCTGCACATTCCAAGGACACGGCTCTTTCCGAGGCAATCTGCAACCTGCTGTCAGATGGAAGTGCTCTCTGCCCTCTCCTGCCCAGCTCTAGGTACTAGCGGGCACTTGCCAGCCTGGGCGAGGCAAACAAGCTCGAGAGATGTCACAGAGCCTAAGTGGAGCACAGATGCTCAAAAGCAGCAAAGCTGAAGAGCCTGGCTCAGCTTCACTAGTGTGCAATTGACTGACTGCGAAAAACAAAGCAGCAGAGCACCGGGCTTCTGGGCGCTGTGAAGGCAATTGCCAAAAGCAGGCAGCTGCTCCTTCCCAAGCACAGGCAGCTGCCTATGTTCTTGCTTGTCGACAAACTCACCGCTGCCCTTCTTTTCAGCAGCTGCCACCGTCTTCTGTGCATCTCGGAGCCTCTGGCGACGAGCAAGACTTGCCAAGGTGGGAGGCATCAGGACCCAGTCAAAACCCAGGCAAGTTGTCCTGGAACGCTTTCCATTCGCTTGCCGAGAGTGAATTCAAGAGGCAGGAGAGCGGCAGCCACCGTCCTCCAGCAGTCGGAAGGCTTCGCACACAAGCCCGCTTCTTTGCGGCTTCGTTCTTCGCCTCTTCCAAGCAACCGCGATCTCTGCCTCTCGGAGGCGAAGAAGCGGCTAATTCGCGCACAGCTCAGTAGAGCGGCAGCGCAGCGCTCCGGAGCGCCGCTTCAAGCCGAAAGACGCCGGGAAACGGCACTTTCCTCCGGATAGCTCCGGAGCCGCGCTTCTGCCTCTCTAGTCGTCTCTATCTTAGCGAAAAGCTTTCCCACTCCATTTGGCAAAGGGGAGAGCGTACCTGCACTGCACACTAACCGCGGTTTGCAAAGAAAGAGGATTTGCTGCACATTCCAAGGACACGGCTCTTTCCGAGGCAATCTGCAACCTGCTGTCAGATGGAAGTGCTCTCTGCCCTCTCCTGCCCAGCTCTAGGTACTAGCGGGCACTTGCCAGCCTGGGCGAGGCAAACAACCTCGAGAGATGTCACAGAGCCTAAGTGGAGCACAGATGCTCAAAAGCAGCAAAGCTGAAGAGCCTGGCTCAGCTTCACTAGTGTGCAATTGACTGACTGCGAAAAACAAAGCAGCAGAGCACCGGGCTTCTGGGCGCTGTGAAGGCAATTGCCAAAACCAGGCAGCTGCTCCTTCCCAAGCACAGGCAGCTGCCTATGTTCTTGCTTGTCGACAAACTCACCGCTGCCCTTCTTTTCAGCAGCTGCCACCGTCTTCTGTGCATCTCGGAGCCTCTGGCGACGAGCAAGACTTGCCAAGGTGGGACGCATCAGGACCAAGTCAAAACCCAGGCAAGTTGTCCTGGAACGCTTTCCATTCGCTTGCCGAGAGTGAATTCAAGAGGCAGGAGAGCGGCAGCCACCGTCCTCCAGCAGTCGGAAGGCTTGGCACACAAGCCCGCTTCTTTGCGGCTTCGTTCTTCGCCTCTTCCAAGCAACCGCGATCTCTGCCTCTCGGAGGCGAAGAAGCGGCTAATTCGCGCACAGCTCAGTAGAGCGGCAGCGCAGCGCTCCGGAGCGCCGCTTCAAGCCGAAAGACGCCGGGAAGCGGCACTTTCCTCCGGATAGCTCCGGAGCCGCGCTTCTGCCTCTCTAGTCGTCTCTATCTTAGCGAAAAGCTTTCCCACTCCATTTGGCAAGGGGAGAGCGTACCTGCACTGCACACTAACCGCGGTTTGCAAAGAAAGAGGATTTGCTGCACATTCCAAGGACACGGCTCTTTCCGAGGCAATCTGCAACCTGCTGTCAGATGGAAGTGCTCTCTGCCCTCTCCTGCCCAGCTCTAGGTACTAGCGGGCACTTGCCAGCCTGGGCGAGGCAAACAAGCTCGAGAGATGTCACAGAGCCTAAGTGGAGCACAGATGCTCAAAAGCAGCAAAGCTGAAGAGCCTGGCTCAGCTTCACTAGTGTGCAATTGACTGACTGCGAAAAACAAAGCAGCAGAGCACCGGGCTTCTGGGCGCTGTGAAGGCAATTGCCAAAACCAGGCAGCTGCTCCTTCCCAAGCACAGGCAGCTGCCTATGTTCTTGCTTGTCGACAAACTCACCGCTGCCCTTCTTTTCAGCAGCTGCCACCGTCTTCTGTGCATCTCGGAGCCTCTGGCGACGAGCAAGACTTGCCAAGGTGGGAGGCATCAGGACCAAGTCAAAACCCAGGCAAGTTGTCCTGGAACGCTTTCCATTCGCTTGCCGAGAGTGAATTCAAGAGGCAGGAGAGCGGCAGCCACCGTCCTCCAGCAGTCGGAAGGCTTCGCACACAAGCCCGCTTCTTTGCGGCTTTCGTTCTTCGCCTCTTCCAAGCAACCGCGATCTCTGCCTCTCGGAGGCGAAGAAGCGGCTAATTCGCGCACAGCTCAGTAGAGCGGCAGCGCAGCGCTCCGGAGCGCCGCTTCAAGCCGAAAGACGCCGGGAAGCGGCACTTTCCTCCGGATAGCTCCGGAGCCGCGCTTCTGCCTCTCTAGTCGTCTCTATCTTAGCGAAAAGCTTTCCCACTCCATTTGGCAAGGGGAGAGTGGACCTGCACTGCACACTAACCGCGGTTTGCAAAGAAAGAGGATTTGCTGCACATTCCAAGGACACGGCTCTTTCCGAGGCAATCTGCAACCTGCTGTCAGATGGAAGTGCTCTCTGCCCTCTCCTGCCCAGCTCTAGGTACTAGCGGGCACTTGCCAGCCTGGGCGAGGCAAACAAGCTCGAGAGATGTCACAGAGCATAAGTGGAGCACAGATGCTCAAAAGCAGCAAAGCTGAAGAGCCTGGCTCAGCTTCACTAGTGTGCAATTGACTGACTGCGAAAAACAAAGCAGCAGAGCACCGGGCTTCTGGGCGCTGTGAAGACAATTGCCAAAAGCAGGCAGCTGCTCCTTCCCAAGCACAGGCAGCTGCCTATGTTCTTGCTTGTCGACAAACTCACCGCTGCCCTTCTTTTCAGCAGCTGCCACCGTCTTCTGTGCATCTCGGAGCCTCTGGCGACGAGCAAGACTTGCCAAGGTGGGAGGCATCAGGACCAAGTCAAAACCCAGGCAAGTCGTCCTGGAACGCTTTCCATTCGCTTGCCGAGAGTGAATTCAAGAGGCAGGAGAGCGGCAGCCACCGTCCTCCAGCAGTCGGAAGGCTTCGCACACAAGCCCGCTTCTTTGCGGCTTCGTTCTTCGCCTCTTCCAAGCAACCGCGATCTCTGCCTCTCGGAGGCGAAGAAGCGGCTAATTCGCGCACAGCTCAGTAGAGCGGCAGCGCAGCGCTCCGGAGCGCCGCTTCAAGCCGAAAGACGCCGGGAAGCGGCACTTTCCTCCGGATAGCTCCGGAGCCGCGCTTCTGCCTCTCTAGTCGTCTCTATCTTAGCGAAAAGCTTTCCCACTCCATTTGGCAAGGGGAGAGCGTACCTGCACTGCACACTAACCGCGGTTTGCAAAGAAAGAGGATTTGCTGCACATTCCAAGGACACGGCTCTTTCCGAGGCAATCTGCAACCTGCTGTCAGATGGAAGTGCTCTCTGCCCTCTCCTGCCCAGCTCTAGGTACTAGCGGGCACTTGCCAGCCTGGGCGAGGCAAACAAGCTCGAGAGATGTCACAGAGCCTAAGTGGAGCACAGATGCTCAAAAGCAGCAAAGCTGAAGAGCCTGGCTCAGCTTCACTAGTGTGCAATTGACTGACTGCGAAAAACAAAGCAGCAGAGCACCGGGCTTCTGGGCGCTGTGAAGGCAATTGCCAAAAGCAGGCAGCTGCTCCTTCCCAAGCACAGGCAGCTGCCTATGTTCTTGCTTGTCGACAAACTCACCGCTGCCCTTCTTTTCAGCAGCTGCCACCGTCTTCTGTGCATCTCGGAGCCTCTGGCGACGAGCAAGACTTGCCAAGGTGGGAGGCATCAGGACCAAGTCAAAACCCAGGCAAGTTGTCCTGGAACGCTTTCCATTCGCTTGCCGAGAGTGAATTCAAGAGGCAGGAGAGCGGCAGCCACCGTCCTCCAGCAGTCGGAAGGCTTCGCACACAAGCCCGCTTCTTTGCGGCTTCGTTCTTCGCCTCTTCCAAGCAACCGCGATCTCTGCCTCTCGGAGGCGAAGAAGCGGCTAATTCGCGCACAGCTCAGTAGAGCGGCAGCGCAGCGCTCCGGAGCGCCGCTTCAAGCCGAAAGACGCCGGGAAGCGGCACTTTCCTCCGGATAGCTCCGGAGCCGCGCTTCTGCCTCTCTAGTCGTCTCTATCTTAGCGAAAAGCTTTCCCACTCCATTTGGCAAGGGGAGAGCGTACCTGCACTGCACACTAACCGCGGTTTGCAAAGAAAGAGGATTTGCTGCACATTCCAAGGACACGGCTCTTTCCGAGGCAATCTGCAACCTGCTGTCAGATGGAAGTGCTCTCTGCCCTCTCCTGCCCAGCTCTAGGTACTAGCGGGCACTTGCCAGCCTGGGCGAGGCAAACAAGCTCGAGAGATGTCACAGAGCCTAAGTGGAGCACAGATGCTCAAAAGCAGCAAAGCTGAAGAGCCTGGCTCAGCTTCACTAGTGTGCAATTGACTGACTGCGAAAAACAAAGCAGCAGAGCACCGGGCTTCTGGGCGCTGTGAAGACAATTGCCAAAAGCAGGCAGCTGCTCCTTCCCAAGCACAGGCAGCTGCCTATGTTCTTGCTTGTCGACAAACTCACCGCTGCCCTTCTTTTCAGCAGCTGCCACCATCTTCTGTGCATCTCGGAGCCTCTGGCGACGAGCAAGACTTGCCAAGGTGGGAGGCATCAGGACCAAGTCAAAACCCAGGCAAGTTGTCCTGGAACGCTTTCCATTCGCTTGCCGAGAGTGAATTCAAGAGGCAGGAGAGCGGCAGCCACCGTCCTCCAGCAGTCGGAAGGCTTCGCACACAAGCCCGCTTCTTTGCGGCTTCGTTCTTCGCCTCTTCCAAGCAACCGCGATCTCTGCCTCTCGGAGGCGAAGAAGCGGCTAATTCGCGCACAGCTCAGTAGAGCGGCAGCGCAGCGCTCCGGAGCGCCGCTTCAAGCCGAAAGACGCCGGGAAGCGGCACTTTCCTCCGGATAGCTCCGGAGCCGCGCTTCTGCCTCTCTAGTCGTCTCTATCTTAGCGAAAAGCTTTCCCACTCCATTTGGCAAGGGGAGAGCGTACCTGCACTGCACACTAACCGCGGTTTGCAAAGAAAGAGGATTTGCTGCACATTCCAAGGACACGGCTCTTTCCGAGGCAATCTGCAACCTGCTGTCAGATGGAAGTGCTCTCTGCCCTCTCCTGCCCAGCTCTAGGTACTAGCGGGCACTTGCCAGCCTGGGCGAGGCAAACAAGCTCGAGAGATGTCACAGAGCATAAGTGGAGCACAGATGCTCAAAAGCAGCAAAGCTGAAGAGCCTGGCTCAGCTTCACTAGTGTGCAATTGACTGACTGCGAAAAACAAAGCAGCAGAGCACCGGGCTTCTGGGCGCTGTGAAGGCAATTGCCAAAACCAGGCAGCTGCTCCTTCCCAAGCACAGGCAGCTGCCTATGTTCTTGCTTGTCGACAAACTCACCGCTGCCCTTCTTTTCAGCAGCTGCCACCGTCTTCTGTGCATCTCGGAGCCTCTGGCGACGAGCAAGACTTGCCAAGGTGGGAGGCATCAGGACCCAGTCAAAACCCAGGCAAGTTGTCCTGGAACGCTTTCCATTCGCTTGCCGAGAGTGAATTCAAGAGGCAGGAGAGCGGCAGCCACCGTCCTCCAGCAGTCGGAAGGCTTCGCACACAAGCCCGCTTCTTTGCGGCTTCGTTCTTCGCCTCTTCCAAGCAACCGCGATCTCTGCCTCTCGGAGGCGAAGAAGCGGCTAATTCGCGCACAGCTCAGTAGAGCGGCAGCGCAGCGCTCCGGAGCGCCGCTTCAAGCCGAAAGACGCCGGGAAGCGGCACTTTCCTCCGGATAGCTCCGGAGCCGCGCTTCTGCCTCTCTAGTCGTCTCTATCTTAGCGAAAAGCTTTCCCACTCCATTTGGCAAAGGGGAGAGCGTACCTGCACTGCACACTAACCGCGGTTTGCAAAGAAAGAGGATTTGCTGCACATTCCAAGGACACGGCTCTTTCCGAGGCAATCTGCAACCTGCTGTCAGATGGAAGTGCTCTCTGCCCTCTCCTGCCCAGCTCTAGGTACTAGCGGGCACTTGCCAGCCTGGGCGAGGCAAACAAGCTCGAGAGATGTCACAGAGCCTAAGTGGAGCACAGATGCTCAAAAGCAGCAAAGCTGAAGAGCCTGGCTCAGCTTCACTAGTGTGCAATTGACTGACTGCGAAAAACAAAGCAGCAGAGCACCGGGCTTCTGGGCGCTGTGAAGGCAATTGCCAAAAGCAGGCAGCTGCTCCTTCCCAAGCACAGGCAGCTGCCTATGTTCTTGCTTGTCGACAAACTCACCGCTGCCCTTCTTTTCAGCAGCTGCCACCGTCTTCTGTGCATCTCGGAGCCTCTGGCGACGAGCAAGACTTGCCAAGGTGGGAGGCATCAGGACCAAGTCAAAACCCAGGCAAGTTGTCCTGGAACGCTTTCCATTCGCTTGCCGAGAGTGAATTCAAGAGGCAGGAGAGCGGCAGCCACCGTCCTCCAGCAGTCGGAAGGCTTCGCACACAAGCCCGCTTCTTTGCGGCTTCGTTCTTCGCCTCTTCCAAGCAACCGCGATCTCTGCCTCTCGGAGGCGAAGAAGCGGCTAATTCGCGCACAGCTCAGTAGAGCGGCAGCGCAGCGCTCCGGAGCGCCGCTTCAAGCCGAAAGACGCCGGGAAGCGGCACTTTCCTCCGGATAGCTCCGGAGCCGCGCTTCTGCCTCTCTAGTCGTCTCTATCTTAGCGAAAAGCTTTCCCACTCCATTTGGCAAGGGGAGAGCGTACCTGCACTGCACACTAACCGCGGTTTGCAAAGAAAGAGGATTTGCTGCACATTCCAAGGACACGGCTCTTTCCGAGGCAATCTGCAACCTGCTGTCAGATGGAAGTGCTCTCTGCCCTCTCCTGCCCAGCTCTAGGTACTAGCGGGCACTTGCCAGCCTGGGCGAGGCAAACAAGCTCGAGAGATGTCACAGAGCCTAAGTGGAGCACAGATGCTCAAAAGCAGCAAAGCTGAAGAGCCTGGCTCAGCTTCACTAGTGTGCAATTGACTGACTGCGAAAAACAAAGCAGCAGAGCACCGGGCTTCTGGGCGCTGTGAAGGCAATTGCCAAAAGCAGGCAGCTGCTCCTTCCCAAGCACAGGCAGCTGCCTATGTTCTTGCTTGTCGACAAACTCACCGCTGCCCTTCTTTTCAGCAGCTGCCACCGTCTTCTGTGCATCTCGGAGCCTCTGGCGACGAGCAAGACTTGCCAAGGTGGGAGGCATCAGGACCAAGTCAAAACCCAGGCAAGTTGTCCTGGAACGCTTTCCATTCGCTTGCCGAGAGTGAATTCAAGAGGCAGGAGAGCGGCAGCCACCGTCCTCCAGCAGTCGGAAGGCTTCGCACACAAGCCCGCTTCTTTGCGGCTTCGTTCTTCGCCTCTTCCAAGCAACCGCGATCTCTGCCTCTCGGAGGCGAAGAAGCGGCTAATTCGCGCACAGCTCAGTAGAGCGGCAGCGCAGCGCTCCGGAGCGCCGCTTCAAGCCGAAAGACGCCGGGAAGCGGCACTTTCCTCCGGATAGCTCCGGAGCCGCGCTTCTGCCTCTCTAGTCGTCTCTATCTTAGCGAAAAGCTTTCCCACTCCATTTGGCAAGGGGAGAGCGTACCTGCACTGCACACTAACCGCGGTTTGCAAAGAAAGAGGATTTGCTGCACATTCCAAGGACACGGCTCTTTCCGAGGCAATCTGCAACCTGCTGTCAGATGGAAGTGCTCTCTGCCCTCTCCTGCCCAGCTCTAGGTACTAGCGGGCACTTGCCAGCCTGGGCGAGGCAAACAAGCTCGAGAGATGTCACAGAGCCTAAGTGGAGCACAGATGCTCAAAAGCAGCAAAGCTGAAGAGCCTGGCTCAGCTTCACTAGTGTGCAATTGACTGACTGCGAAAAACAAAGCAGCAGAGCACCGGGCTTCTGGGCGCTGTGAAGGCAATTGCCAAAAGCAGGCAGCTGCTCCTTCCCAAGCACAGGCAGCTGCCTATGTTCTTGCTTGTCGACAAACTCACCGCTGCCCTTCTTTTCAGCAGCTGCCGCCGTCTTCTGTGCATCTCGGAGCCTCTGGCGACGAGCAAGACTTGCCAAGGTGGGACGCATCAGGACCAAGTCAAAACCAGGCAAGTTGTCCTGGAACGCTTTCCATTCGCTTGCCGAGAGTGAATTCAAGAGGCAGGAGAGCGGCAGCCACCGTCCTCCAGCAGTCGGAAGGCTTCGCACACAAGCCCGCTTCTTTGCGGCTTCGTTCTTCGCCTCTTCCAAGCAACCGCGATCTCTGCCTCTCGGAGGCGAAGAAGCGGCTAATTCGCGCACAGCTCAGTAGAGCGGCAGCGCAGCGCTCCGGAGCGCCGCTTCAAGCCGAAAGACGCCGGGAAGCGGCACTTTCCTCCGGATAGCTCCGGAGCCGCGCTTCTGCCTCTCTAGTCGTCTCTATCTTAGCGAAAAGCTTTCCCACTCCATTTGGCAAGGGGAGAGTGGACCTGCACTGCACACTAACCGCGGTTTGCAAAGAAAGAGGATTTGCTGCACATTCCAAGGACACGGCTCTTTCCGAGGCAATCTGCAACCTGCTGTCAGATGGAAGTGCTCTCTGCCCTCTCCTGCCCAGCTCTAGGTACTAGCGGGCACTTGCCAGCCTGGGCGAGGCAAACCACCTCGAGACATGTCACAGAGCATAAGTGGAGCACAGATGCTCAAAAGCAGCAAAGCTGAAGAGCCTGGCTCAGCTTCACTAGTGTGCAATTGACTGACTGCGAAAAACAAAGCAGCAGAGCACCGGGCTTCTGGGCGCTGTGAAGACAATTGCCAAAAGCAGGCAGCTGCTCCTTCCCAAGCACAGGCAGCTGCCTATGTTCTTGCTTGTCGACAAACTCACCGCTGCCCTTCTTTTCAGCAGCTGCCACCGTCTTCTGTGCATCTCGGAGCCTCTGGCGACGAGCAAGACTTGCCAAGGTGGGAGGCATCAGGACCCAGTCAAAACCCAGGCAAGTTGTCCTGGAACGCTTTCCATTCGCTTGCCGAGAGTGAATTCAAGAGGCAGGAGAGCGGCAGCCACCGTCCTCCAGCAGTCGGAAGGCTTCGCACACAAGCCCGCTTCTTTGCGGCTTCGTTCTTCGCCTCTTCCAAGCAACCGCGATCTCTGCCTCTCGGAGGCGAAGAAGCGGCTAATTCGCGCACAGCTCAGTAGAGCGGCAGCGCAGCGCTCCGGAGCGCCGCTTCAAGCCGAAAGACGCCGGGAAGCGGCACTTTCCTCCGGATAGCTCCGGAGCCGCGCTTCTGCTTCTCTAGTCGTCTCTATCTTAGCGAAAAGCTTTCCCACTCCATTTGGCAAAGGGGAGAGCGTACCTGCACTGCACACTAACCGCGGTTTGCAAAGAAAGAGGATTTGCTGCACATTCCAAGGACACGGCTCTTTCCGAGGCAATCTGCAACCTGCTGTCAGATGGAAGTGCTCTCTGCCCTCTCCTGCCCAGCTCTAGGTACTAGCGGGCACTTGCCAGCCTGGGCGAGGCAAACAACCTCGAGAGATGTCACAGAGCCTAAGTGGAGCACAGATGCTCAAAAGCAGCAAAGCTGAAGAGCCTGGCTCAGCTTCACTAGTGTGCAATTGACTGACTGCGAAAAACAAAGCAGCAGAGCACCGGGCTTCTGGGCGCTGTGAAGGCAATTGCCAAAAGCAGGCAGCTGCTCCTTCCCAAGCACAGGCAGCTGCCTATGTTCTTGCTTGTCGACAAACTCACCGCTGCCCTTCTTTTCAGCAGCTGCCACCGTCTTCTGTGCATCTCGGAGCCTCTGGCGACGAGCAAGACTTGCCAAGGTGGGAGGCATCAGGACCAAGTCAAAACCCAGGCAAGTCGTCCTGGAACGCTTTCCATTCGCTTGCCGAGAGTGAATTCAAGAGGCAGGAGAGCGGCAGCCACCGTCCTCCAGCAGTCGGAAGGCTTCGCACACAAGCCCGCTTCTTTGCGGCTTCGTTCTTCGCCTCTTCCAAGCAACCGCGATCTCTGCCTCTCGGAGGCGAAGAAGCGGCTAATTCGCGCACAGCTCAGTAGAGCGGCAGCGCAGCGCTCCGGAGCGCCGCTTCAAGCCGAAAGACGCCGGGAAGCGGCACTTTCCTCCGGATAGCTCCGGAGCCGCGCTTCTGCCTCTCTAGTCGTCTCTATCTTAGCGAAAAGCTTTCCCACTCCATTTGGCAAGGGGAGAGCGTACCTGCACTGCACACTAACCGCGGTTTGCAAAGAAAGAGGATTTGCTGCACATTCCAAGGACACGGCTCTTTCCGAGGCAATCTGCAACCTGCTGTCAGATGGAAGTGCTCTCTGCCCTCTCCTGCCCAGCTCTAGGTACTAGCGGGCACTTGCCAGCCTGGGCGAGGCAAACAAGCTCGAGAGATGTCACAGAGCCTAAGTGGAGCACAGATGCTCAAAAGCAGCAAAGCTGAAGAGCCTGGCTCAGCTTCACTAGTGTGCAATTGACTGACTGCGAAAAACAAAGCAGCAGAGCACCGGGCTTCTGGGCGCTGTGAAGGCAATTGCCAAAAGCAGGCAGCTGCTCCTTCCCAAGCACAGGCAGCTGCCTATGTTCTTGCTTGTCGACAAACTCACCGCTGCCCTTCTTTTCAGCAGCTGCCACCGTCTTCTGTGCATCTCGGAGCCTCTGGCGACGAGCAAGACTTGCCAAGGTGGGACGCATCAGGACCAAGTCAAAACCCAGGCAAGTTGTCCTGGAACGCTTTCCATTCGCTTGCCGAGAGTGAATTCAAGAGGCAGGAGAGCGGCAGCCACCGTCCTCCAGCAGTCGGAAGGCTTCGCACACAAGCCCGCTTCTTTGCGGCTTCGTTCTTCGCCTCTTCCAAGCAACCGCGATCTCTGCCTCTCGGAGGCGAAGAAGCGGCTAATTCGCGCACAGCTCAGTAGAGCGGCAGCGCAGCGCTCCGGAGCGCCGCTTCAAGCCGAAAGACGCCGGGAAGCGGCACTTTCCTCCGGATAGCTCCGGAGCCGCGCTTCTGCCTCTCTAGTCGTCTCTATCTTAGCGAAAAGCTTTCCCACTCCATTTGGCAAGGGGAGAGCGTACCTGCACTGCACACTAACCGCGGTTTGCAAAGAAAGAGGATTTGCTGCACATTCCAAGGACACGGCTCTTTCCGAGGCAATCTGCAACCTGCTGTCAGATGGAAGTGCTCTCTGCCCTCTCCTGCCCAGCTCTAGGTACTAGCGGGCACTTGCCAGCCTGGGCGAGGCAAACAAGCTCGAGAGATGTCACAGAGCCTAAGTGGAGCACAGATGCTCAAAAGCAGCAAAGCTGAAGAGCCTGGCTCAGCTTCACTAGTGTGCAATTGACTGACTGCGAAAAACAAAGCAGCAGAGCACCGGGCTTCTGGGCGCTGTGAAGGCAATTGCCAAAAGCAGGCAGCTGCTCCTTCCCAAGCACAGGCAGCTGCCTATGTTCTTGCTTGTCGACAAACTCACCGCTGCCCTTCTTTTCAGCAGCTGCCACCGTCTTCTGTGCATCTCGGAGCCTCTGGCACGAGCAAGACTTGCCAAGGTGGGACGCATCAGGACCAAGTCAAAACCCAGGCAAGTTGTCCTGGAACGCTTTCCATTCGCTTGCCGAGAGTGAATTCAAGAGGCAGGAGAGCGGCAGCCACCGTCCTCCGGCAGTCGGAAGGCTTCGCACACAAGCCCGCTTCTTTGCGGCTTCGTTCTTCGCCTCTTCCAAGCAACCGCGATCTCTGCTTCTCAGAGGCGCAGAAGCGGCTAGTTCGCGCACAGCTCAGTAAAGCGGCAGCAAAGCGCTCTGGAGCGCCGCTTCAAGCCGAAAGACGCCGGGAAGCGGCACTTTCCTCCGGATAGCTCCGGAGCCGCGCTTCTGCTTCTCTAGTCATCTCTATCTCAGCGAAAAGCTTTCCCACTCCATTTGGCAAGGGGAGAGCGTACCTGCACTGCACACTAACCGCGGTTTGCAAAGAAAGAGGATTTGCTGCACATTCCAAGGACACGGCTCTTTCCGAGGCAATCTGCAACCTGCTGTCAGATGGAAGTGCTCTCTGCCCTCTCCTGCCCAGCTCTAGGTACTAGCGGGCACTTTCCAGCCTGGCCGAGGCAAACAACCTCGAGAGATGTCACAGAGCCTAAGTGGAGCACAGATGCTCAAAAGCAGCAAAGCTGAAGAGCCTGGCTCAGCTTCACTAGTGTGCAATTGACTGACTGCGAAAAACAAAGCAGCAGAGCACCGGGCTAGTGGGCGCTGTGAAGGCAATTGCCAAAACCAGGCAGCTGCTCCTTCCCAAGCACAGGCAGCTGCCTATGTTCTTGCTTGTCGACAAACTCACCGCTGCCCTTCTTTTCAGCAGCTGCCACCGTCTTCTGTGCATCTCGGAGCCTCTGGCGACGAGCAAGACTTGCCAAGGTGGGACGCATCAGGACCAAGTCAAAACCCAGGCAAGTTGTCCTGGAACGCTTTCCATTCGCTTGCCGAGAGTGAATTCAAGAGGCAGGAGAGCGGCAGCCACCGTCCTCCAGCAGTCGGAAGGCTTGGCACACAAGCCCGCTTCTTTGCGGCTTCGTTCTTCGCCTCTTCCAAGCAACCGCGATCTCTGCTTCTCAGAGGCGCAGAAGCGGCTAGTTCGCGCACAGCTCAGTAAAGCGGCAGCAAAGCGCTCTGGAGCGCCGCTTCAAGCCGAAAGACGCCGGGAAGCGGCACTTTCCTCCGGATAGCTCCGGAGCCGCGCTTCTGCTTCTCTAGTCATCTCTAGCTTAGCGAAAAGCTTTCCCACTCCATTTGGCAAGGGGAGAGCGTACCTGCACTGCACACTAACCGCGGTTTGCAAAGAAAGAGGATTTGCTGCACATTCCAAGGACACGGCTCTTTCCGAGGCAATCTGCAACCTGCTGTCAGATGGAAGTGCTCTCTGCCCTCTCCTGCCCAGCTCTAGGTACTAGCGGGCACTTTCCAGCCTGGGCGAGGCAAACAACCTCGAGAGATGTCACAGAGCCTAAGTGGAGCACAGATGCTCAAAAGCAGCAAAGCTGAAGAGCCTGGCTCAGCTTCACTAGTGTGCAATTGACTGACTGCGAAAAACAAAGCAGCAGAGCACCGGGCTAGTGGGCGCTGTGAAGGCAATTGCCAAAACCAGGCAGCTGCTCCTTCCCAAGCACAGGCGGCTGCCTATGTTCTTGCTTGTCGACAAACTCACCGCTGCCCTTCTTTTCAGCAGCTGCCACCGTCTTCTGTGCATCTCGGAGCCTCTGGCGACGAGCAAGACTTGCCAAGGTGGGACGCATCAGGACCAAGTCAAAACCCAGGCAAGTTGTCCTGGAACGCTTTCCATTCGCTTGCCGAGAGTGAATTCAACAGGCAGGAGAGCGGCAGCCACCGTCCTCCGGCAGTCGGAAGGCTTCGCACACAAGCCCGCTTCTTTACGGCTTCGTTCTTCGCCTCTTCCAAGCAACTGCGATCTCTGCTTCTCAGAGGCGCAGAAGCGGCTAGTTCGCGCACAGCTCAGTAAAGCGGCAGCAAAGCGCTTTGGAGCGCCGCTTCAAGCCGAAAGACGCCGGGAAGCGGCACTTTCCTCCGGATAGCTCCGGAGCCGCGCTTCTGCTTCTCTAGTCATCTCTAGCTTAGCGAAAAGCTTTCCCACTCCATTTGGCAAGGGGAGAGCGTACCTGCACTGCACACTAACCGCGGTTTGCAAAGAAAGAGGATTGGCTGCACATTCCAAGGACACGGCTCTTTCCGAGGCAATCTGCAACCTGCTGTCAGATGGAAGTGCTCTCTGCCCTCTCCTGCCCAGCTCTAGGTACTAGCGGGCACTTTCCAGCCTGGCCGAGGCAAACAACCTCAAGAGATGTCACAGAGCCTAAGTGGAGCA
Source organism: Anomalospiza imberbis (assembly GCF_031753505.1). Classification (NCBI taxonomy): domain Eukaryota; kingdom Metazoa; phylum Chordata; class Aves; order Passeriformes; family Viduidae; genus Anomalospiza; species Anomalospiza imberbis. Next base: position 18,804 of record NW_027100238.1, read on the forward strand.
CAGATGCTCAAAAGCAGCAAAGCTGAAGAGCCTGGCTCAGCTTCACTAGTGTGCAATTGACTGACTGCGAAAAACAAAGCAGCAGAGCACCGGGCTTCTGGGCGCTGTGAAGGCAATTGCCAAAACCAGGCAGCTGCTCCTTCCCAAGCACAGGCAGCTGCCTATGTTCTTGCTTGTCGACAAACTCACCGCTGCCCTTCTTTTCAGCAGCTGCCACCGTCTTCTGTGCATCTCGGAGCCTCTGGCGACGAGCAAGACTTGCCAAGGTGGGAGGCATCAGGACCAAGTCAAAACCCAGGCAAGTTGTCCTGGAACACTTTCCATTCGCTTGCCGAGAGTGAATTCAACAGGCAGGAGAGCGGCAGCCACCGTCCTCCGGCAGTCGGAAGGCTTCGCACACAAGCCCGCTTCTTTGCGGCTTCGTTCTTCGCCTCTTCCAAGCAACCGCGATCTCTGCTTCTCAGAGGCGCAGAAGCGGCTAGTTCGCGCACAGCTCAGTAAAGCGGCAGCAAAGCGCTCTGGAGCGCCGCTTCAAGCCGAAAGACGCCGGGAAGCGGCACTTTCCTCCGGATAGCTCCGGAGCCGCGCTTCTGCTTCTCTAGTCATCTCTATCTCAGCGAAAAGCTTTCCCACTCCATTTGGCAAGGGGAGAGCGTACCTGCACTGCACACTAACCGCGGTTTGCAAAGAAAGAGGATTTGCTGCACATTCCAAGGACACGGCTCTTTCCGAGGCAATCTGCAACCTGCTGTGAGCTGGAAGTGCTCTCTGCCCTCTCCTGCCCAGCTCTAGGTACTAGCGGGCACTTGCCAGCCTGGCCGAGGCAAACAACCTCGAGAGATGTCACAGAGCCTAAGTGGAGCACAGATGCTCAAAAGCAGCAAAGCTGAAGAGCCTGGCTCAGCTTCACTAGTGTGCAATTGACTGACTGCGAAAAACAAAGCAGCAGAGCACCGGGCTTCTGGGCGCTGTGAAGGCAATTGCCAAAACCAGGCAGCTGCTCTTTCCCAAGCACAGGCAGCTGCCTATGTTCTTGCTTGTCGACAAACTCACCGCTGCCCTTCTTTTCAGCAGCTGCCACCGTCTTCTGTGCATCTCGCAGCCTCTGGCGACGAGCAAGACTTGCCAAGGTGGGAGGCATCAGGACCAAGTCAAAACCCAGGCAAGTTGTCCTGGAACGCTTTCCATTCGCTTGCCGAGAGTGAATTCAAGAGGCAGGAGAGCGGCAGCCACCGTCCTCCGGCAGTCGGAAGGCTTGGCACACAAGCCCGCTTCTTTGCGGCTTCGTTCTTCGCCTCTTCCAAGCAACTGCGATCTCTGCTGCTCAGAGGCGCAGAAGCGGCTAGTTCGCGCACAGCTCAGTAAAGCGGCAGCAAAGCGCTCTGGAGCGCCGCTTCAAGCCGAAAGACGCCGGGAAGCGGCACTTTCCTCCGGATAGCTCCGGAGCCGCGCTTCTGCTTCTCTAGTCATCTCTAGCTTAGCGAAAAGCTTTCCCACTCCATTTGGCAAGGGGAGAGCGTACCTGCACTGCACACTAACCGCGGTTTGCAAAGAAAGAGGATTTGCTGCACATTCCAAGGACACGGCTCTTTCCGAGGCAATCTGCAACCTGCTGTGAGCTGGAAGTGCTCTCTGCCCTCTCCTGCCCAGCTCTAGGTACTAGCGGGCACTTGCCAGCCTGGCCGAGGCAAACAACCTCGAGAGATGTCACAGAGCCTAAGTGGAGCACAGATGCTCAAAAGCAGCAAAGCTGAAGAGCCTGGCTCAGCTTCACTAGTGTGCAATTGACTGACTGCGAAAAACAAAGCAGCAGAGCACCGGGCTTCTGGGCGCTGTGAAGGCAATTGCCAAAACCAGGCAGCTGCTCCTTCCCAAGCACAGGCGGCTGCCTATGTTCTTGCTTGTCGACAAACTCACCGCTGCCCTTCTTTTCAGCAGCTGCCACCGTCTTCTGTGCATCTCGCAGCCTCTGGCGACGAGCAAGACTTGCCAAGGTGGGACGCATCAGGACCAAGTCAAAACCCAGGCAAGTTGTCCTGGAACACTTTCCATTCGCTTGCCGAGAGTGAATTCAACAGGCAGGAGAGCGGCAGCCACCGTCCTCCGGCAGTCGGAAGGCTTCGCACACAAGCCCGCTTCTTTGCGGCTTCGTTCTTCGCCTCTTCCAAGCAACCGCGATCTCTGCTTCTCAGAGGCGCAGAAGCGGCTAGTTCGCGCACAGCTCAGTAAAGCGGCAGCAAAGCGCTCTGGAGCGCCGCTTCAAGCCGAAAGACGCCGGGAAGCGGCACTTTCCTCCGGATAGCTCCGGAGCCGCGCTTCTGCTTCTCTAGTCATCTCTAGCTTAGCGAAAAGCTTTCCCACTCCATTTGGCAAGGGGAGAGCGTACCTGCACTGCACACTAACCGCGGTTTGCAAAGAAAGAGGATTGGCTGCACATTCCAAGGACACGGCTCTTTCCGAGGCAATCTGCAACCTGCTGTCAGATGGAAGTGCTCTCTGCCCTCTCCTGCCCAGCTCTAGGTACTAGCGGGCACTTGCCAGCCTGGCCGAGGCAAACAACCTCCAGAGATGTCACAGAGCCTAAGTGGAGCACAGATGCTCAAAAGCAGCAAAGCTGAAGAGCCTGGCTCAGCTTGACTAGTGTGCAATTGACTGACTGCGAAAAACAAAGCAGCAGAGCACCGGGCTTCTGGGCGCTGTGAAGGCAATTGCCAAAACCAGGCAGCTGCTCCTTCCCAAGCACAGGCAGCTGCCTATGTTCTTGCTTGTCGACAAACTCACCGCTGCCCTTCTTTTCAGCAGCTGCCACCGTCTTCTGTGCATCTCGGAGCCTCTGGCGACGAGCAAGACTTGCCAAGGTGGGAGGCATCAGGACCAAGTCAAAACCCAGGCAAGTTGTCCTGGAACGCTTTCCATTCGCTTGCCGAGAGTGAATTCAACAGGCAGGAGAGCGGCAGCCACCGTCCTCCGGCAGTCGGAAGGCTTCGCACACAAGCCAGCTTCTTTGCGGCTTCGTTCTTCGCCTCTTCCAAGCAACCGCGATCTCTGCTTCTCTGAGGCGCAGAAGCGGCTAGTTCGCGCACAGCTCAGTAAAGCGGCAGCAAAGCGCTCTGGAGCGCCGCTTCAAGCCGAAAGACGCCGGGAAGCGGCACTTTCCTCCGGATAGCTCCGGAGCCGCGCTTCTGCTTCTCTAGTCATCTCTATCTCAGCGAAAAGCTTTCCCACTCCATTTGGCAAGGGGAGAGCGTACCTGCACTGCACACTAACCGCGGTTTGCAAAGAAAGAGGATTTGCTGCACATTCCAAGGACACGGCTCTTTCCGAGGCAATCTGCAACCTGCTGTGAGCTGGAAGTGCTCTCTGCCCTCTCCTGCCCAGCTCTAGGTACTAGCGGGCACTTTCCAGCCTGGCCGAGGCAAACAACCTCGAGAGATGTCACAGAGCATAAGTGGAGCACAGATGCTCAAAAGCAGCAAAGCTGAAGAGCCTGGCTCAGCTTCACTAGTGTGCAATTGACTGACTGCGAAAAACAAAGCAGCAGAGCACCGGGCTTCTGGGCGCTGTGAAGGCAATTGCCAAAACCAGGCAGCTGCTCCTTCCCAAGCACAGGCAGCTGCCTATGTTCTTGCTTGTCGACAAACTCACCGCTGCCCTTCTTTTCAGCAGCTGCCACCGTCTTCTGTGCATCTCGGAGCCTCTGGCGACGAGCAAGACTTGCCAAGGTGGGACGCATCAGGACCAAGTCAAAACCCAGGCAAGTTGTCCTGGAACGCTTTCCATTCGCTTGCCGAGAGTGAATTCAACAGGCAGGAGAGCGGCAGCCACCGTCCTCCGGCAGTCGGAAGGCTTCGCACACCAGCCCGCTTCTTTGCGGCTTCGTTCTTCGCCTCTTCCAAGCAACCGCGATCTCTGCTTCTCAGAGGCGCAGAAGCGGCTAGTTCGCGCACAGCTCAGTAGAGCGGCAGCAAAGCGCTCTGGAGCGCCGCTTCAAGCCGAAAGACGCCGGGAAACGGCACTTTCCTCCGGATAGCTCCGGAGCCGCGCTTCTGCTTCTCTAGTCATCTCTATCTCAGCGAAAAGCTTTCCCACTCCATTTGGCAAGGGGAGAGCGTACCTGCACTGCACACTAACCGCGGTTTGCAAAGAAAGAGGATTTGCTGCACATTCCAAGGACACGGCTCTTTCCGAGGCAATCTGCAACCTGCTGTCAGATGGAAGTGCTCTCTGCCCTCTCCTGCCCAGCTCTAAGTACTAGCGGGCACTTTCCAGCCTGGCCGAGGCAAACAACCTCCAGAGATGTCACAGAGCCTAAGTGGAGCACAGATGCTCAAAAGCAGCAAAGCTGAAGAGCCTGGCTCAGCTTCACTAGTGTGCAATTGACTGACTGCGAAAAACAAAGCAGCAGAGCACCGGGCTTCTGGGCGCTGTGAAGGCAATTGCCAAAACCAGGCAGCTGCTCCTTCCCAAGCACAGGCAGCTGCCTATCTTCTTGCTTGTCGACAAACTCACCGCTGCCCTTCTTTTCAGCAGCTGCCACCATCTTCTGTGCATCTCGGAGCCTCTGGCGACGAGCAAGACTTGCCAAGGTGGGAGGCATCAGGACCAAGTCAAAACCCAGGCAAGTTGTCCTGGAACACTTTCCATTCGCTTGCCGAGAGTGAATTCAACAGGCAGGAGAGCGGCAGCCACCGTCCTCCGGCAGTCGGAAGGCTTCGCACACAAGCCCGCTTCTTTGCGGCTTCGTTCTTCGCCTCTTCCAAGCAACCGCGATCTCTGCTTCTCAGAGGCGCAGAAGCGGCTAGTTCGCGCACAGCTCAGTAAAGCGGCAGCAAAGCGCTCTGGAGCGCCGCTTCAAGCCGAAAGACGCCGGGAAGCGGCACTTTCCTCCGGATAGCTCCGGAGCCGCGCTTCTGCTTCTCTAGTCATCTCTATCTCAGCGAAAAGCTTTCCCACTCCATTTGGCAAGGGGAGAGCGTACCTGCACTGCACACTAACCGCGGTTTGCAAAGAAAGAGGATTTGCTGCACATTCCAAGGACACGGCTCTTTCCGAGGCAATCTGCAACCTGCTGTCAGATGGAAGTGCTCTCTGCCCTCTCCTGCCCAGCTCTAGGTACTAGCGGGCACTTGCCAGCCTGGCCGAGGCAAACAACCTCGAGAGATGTCACAGAGCCTAAGTGGAGCACAGATGCTCAAAAGCAGCAAAGCTGAAGAGCCTGGCTCAGCTTCACTAGTGTGCAATTGACTGACTGCGAAAAACAAAGCAGCAGAGCACCGGGCTTCTGGGCGCTGTGAAGGCAATTGCCAAAACCAGGCAGCTGCTCCTTCCCAAGCACAGGCAGCTGCCTATGTTCTTGCTTGTCGACAAACTCACCGCTGCCCTTCTTTTCAGCAGCTGCCACCGTCTTCTGTGCATCTCGGAGCCTCTGGCGACGAGCAAGACTTGCCAAGGTGGGAGGCATCAGGACCAAGTCAAAACCCAGGCAAGTTGTCCTGGAACGCTTTCCATTCGCTTGCCGAGAGTGAATTCAACAGGCAGGAGAGCGGCAGCCACCGTCCTCCGGCAGTCGGAAGGCTTCGCACACAAGCCCGCTTCTTTGCGGCTTCGTTCTTCGCCTCTTCCAAGCAACCGCGATCTCTGCTTCTCAGAGGCGCAGAAGCGGCTAGTTCGCGCACAGCTCAGTAAAGCGGCAGCAAAGCGCTCTGGAGCGCCGCTTCAAGCCGAAAGACGCCGGGAAACGGCACTTTCCTCCGGATAGCTCCGGAGCCGCGCTTCTGCTTCTCTAGTCATCTCTATCTCAGCGAAAAGCTTTCCCACTCCATTTGGCAAGGGGAGAGCGTACCTGCACTGCACACTAACCGCGGTTTGCAAAGAAAGAGGATTTGCTGCACATTCCAAGGACACGGCTCTTTCCGAGGCAATCTGCAACCTGCTGTCAGATGGAAGTGCTCTCTGCCCTCTCCTGCCCAGCTCTAGGTACTAGCGGGCACTTTCCAGCCTGGCCGAGGCAAACAACCTCGAGAGATGTCACAGAGCCTAAGTGGAGCACAGATGCTCAAAAGCAGCAAAGCTGAAGAGCCTGGCTCAGCTTCACTAGTGTGCAATTGACTGACTGCGAAAAACAAAGCAGCAGAGCACCGGGCTAGTGGGCGCTGTGAAGGCAATTGCCAAAACCAGGCAGCTGCTCCTTCCCAAGCACAGGCAGCTGCCTATGTTCTTGCTTGTCGACAAACTCACCGCTGCCCTTCTTTTCAGCAGCTGCCACCGTCTTCTGTGCATCTCGGAGCCTCTGGCGACGAGCAAGACTTGCCAAGGTGGGACGCATCAGGACCAAGTCAAAACCCAGGCAAGTTGTCCTGGAACGCTTTCCATTCGCTTGCCGAGAGTGAATTCAACAGGCAGGAGAGCGGCAGCCACCGTCCTCCGGCAGTCGGAAGGCTTGGCACACAAGCCCGCTTCTTTGCGGCTTCGTTCTTCGCCTCTTCCAAGCAACCGCGATCTCTGCTTCTCAGAGGCGCAGAAGCGGCTAATTCGCGCACAGCTCAGTAAAGCGGCAGCAAAGCGCTCTGGAGCGCCGCTTCAAGCCGAAAGACGCCGGGAAGCGGCACTTTCCTCCGGATAGCTCCGGAGCCGCGCTTCTGCTTCTCTAGTCATCTCTAGCTTAGCGAAACGCTTTCCCACTCCATTTGGCAAGGGGAGAGCGTACCTGCACTGCACACTAACCGCGGTTTGCAAAGAAAGAGGATTTGCTGCACATTCCAAGGACACGGCTCTTTCCGAGGCAATCTGCAACCTGCTGTCAGATGGAAGTGCTCTCTGCCCTCTCCTGCCCAGCTCTAGGTACTAGCGGGCACTTTCCAGCCTGGGCGAGGCAAACAACCTCAAGAGATGTCACAGAGCCTAAGTGGAGCACAGATGCTCAAAAGCAGCAAAGCTGAAGAGCCTGGCTCAGCTTCACTAGTGTGCAATTGACTGACTGCGAAAAACAAAGCAGCAGAGCACCGGGCTAGTGGGCGCTGTGAAGGCAATTGCCAAAACCAGGCAGCTGCTCCTTCCCAAGCACAGGCAGCTGCCTATGTTCTTGCTTGTCGACAAACTCACCGCTGCCCTTCTTTTCAGCAGCTGCCACCGTCTTCTGTGCATCTCGGAGCCTCTGGCGACGAGCAAGACTTGCCAAGGTGGGACGCATCAGGACCAAGTCAAAACCCAGGCAAGTTGTCCTGGAACGCTTTCCATTCGCTTGCCGAGAGTGAATTCAACAGGCAGGAGAGCGGCAGCCACCGTCCTCCGGCAGTCGGAAGGCTTGGCACACAAGCCCGCTTCTTTGCGGCTTCGTTCTTCGCCTCTTCCAAGCAACCGCGATCTCTGCTTCTCAGAGGCGCAGAAGCGGCTAGTTCGCGCACAGCTCAGTAAAGCGGCAGCAAAGCGCTCTGGAGCGCCGCTTCAAGCCGAAAGACGCCGGGAAGCGCCACTTTCCTCCGGATAGCTCCGGAGCCGCGCTTCTGCTTCTCTAGTCATCTCTAGCTTAGCGAAAAGCTTTCCCACTCCATTTGGCAAGGGGAGAGCGTACCTGCACTGCACACTAACCGCGGTTTGCAAAGAAAGAGGATTTGCTGCACATTCCAAGGACACGGCTCTTTCCGAGGCAATCTGCAACCTGCTGTCAGCTGGAAGTGCTCTCTGCCCTCTCCTGCCCAGCTCTAGGTACTAGCGGGCACTTTCCAGCCTGGGCGAGGCAAACAACCTCAAGAGATGTCACAGAGCCTAAGTGGAGCACAGATGCTCAAAAGCAGCAAAGCTGAAGAGCCTGGCTCAGCTTGACTAGTGTGCAATTGACTGACTGCGAAAAACAAAGCAGCAGAGCACCGGGCTTCTGGGCGCTGTGAAGGCAATTGCCAAAACCAGGCAGCTGCTCCTTCCCAAGCACAGGCAGCTGCCTATGTTCTTGCTTGTCGACAAACTCACCGCTGCCCTTCTTTTCAGCAGCTGCCACCGTCTTCTGTGCATCTCGGAGCCTCTGGCGACGAGCAAGACTTGCCAAGGTGGGACGCATCAGGACCAAGTCAAAACCCAGGCAAGTTGTCCTGGAACGCTTTCCATTCGCTTGCCGAGAGTGAATTCAAGAGGCAGGAGAGCGGCAGCCACCGTCCTCCAGCAGTCGGAAGGCTTGGCACACAAGCCCGCTTCTTTGCGGCTTCGTTCTTCGCCTCTTCCAAGCAACCGCGATCTCTGCTTCTCAGAGGCGCAGAAGCGGCTAGTTCGCGCACAGCTCAGTAAAGCGGCAGCAAAGCGCTCTGGAGCGCCGCTTCAAGCCGAAAGACGCCGGGAAGCGGCACTTTCCTCCGGATAGCTCCGGAGCCGCGCTTCTGCTTCTCTAGTCATCTCTATCTCAGCGAAAAGCTTTCCCACTCCATTTGGCAAGGGGAGAGCGTACCTGCACTGCACACTAACCGCGGTTTGCAAAGAAAGAGGATTTGCTGCACATTCCAAGGACACGGCTCTTTCCGAGGCAATCTGCAACCTGCTGTCAGATGGAAGTGCTCTCTGCCCTCTCCTGCCCAGCTCTAGGTACTAGCGGGCACTTTCCAGCCTGGCCGAGGCAAACAACCTCGAGAGATGTCACAGAGCCTAAGTGGAGCACAGATGCTCAAAAGCAGCAAAGCTGAAGAGCCTGGCTCAGCTTCACTAGTGTGCAATTGACTGACTGCGAAAAACAAAGCAGCAGAGCACCGGGCTAGTGGGCGCTGTGAAGGCAATTGCCAAAACCAGGCAGCTGCTCCTTCCCAAGCACAGGCAGCTGCCTATGTTCTTGCTTGTCGACAAACTCACCGCTGCCCTTCTTTTCAGCAGCTGCCACCGTCTTCTGTGCATCTCGGAGCCTCTGGCGACGAGCAAGACTTGCCAAGGTGGGACGCATCAGGACCAAGTCAAAACCCAGGCAAGTTGTCCTGGAACGCTTTCCATTCGCTTGCCGAGAGTGAATTCAAGAGGCAGGAGAGCGGCAGCCACCGTCCTCCAGCAGTCGGAAGGCTTGGCACACAAGCCCGCTTCTTTGCGGCTTCGTTCTTCGCCTCTTCCAAGCAACCGCGATCTCTGCTTCTCAGAGGCGCAGAAGCGGCTAGTTCGCGCACAGCTCAGTAAAGCGGCAGCAAAGCGCTCTGGAGCGCCGCTTCAAGCCGAAAGACGCCGGGAAGCGGCACTTTCCTCCGGATAGCTCCGGAGCCGCGCTTCTGCTTCTCTAGTCATCTCTAGCTTAGCGAAAAGCTTTCCCACTCCATTTGGCAAGGGGAGAGCGTACCTGCACTGCACACTAACCGCGGTTTGCAAAGAAAGAGGATTTGCTGCACATTCCAAGGACACGGCTCTTTCCGAGGCAATCTGCAACCTGCTGTCAGATGGAAGTGCTCTCTGCCCTCTCCTGCCCAGCTCTAGGTACTAGCGGGCACTTTCCAGCCTGGCCGAGGCAAACAACCTCGAGAGATGTCACAGAGCCTAAGTGGAGCACAGATGCTCAAAAGCAGCAAAGCTGAAGAGCCTGGCTCAGCTTCACTAGTGTGCAATTGACTGACTGCGAAAAACAAAGCAGCAGAGCACCGGGCTAGTGGGCGCTGTGAAGGCAATTGCCAAAACCAGGCAGCTGCTCCTTCCCAAGCACAGGCGGCTGCCTATGTTCTTGCTTGTCGACAAACTCACCGCTGCCCTTCTTTTCAGCAGCTGCCACCGTCTTCTGTGCATCTCGCAGCCTCTGGCGACGAGCAAGACTTGCCAAGGTGGGACGCATCAGGACCAAGTCAAAACCCAGGCAAGTTGTCCTGGAACGCTTTCCATTCGCTTGCCGAGAGTGAATTCAACAGGCAGGAGAGCGGCAGCCACCGTCCTCCGGCAGTCGGAAGGCTTCGCACACAAGCCCGCTTCTTTGCGGCTTCGTTCTTCGCCTCTTCCAAGCAACTGCGATCTCTGCTTCTCAGAGGCGCAGAAGCGGCTAGTTCGCGCACAGCTCAGTAAAGCGGCAGCAAAGCGCTTTGGAGCGCCGCTTCAAGCCGAAAGACGCCGGGAAGCGGCACTTTCCTCCGGATAGCTCCGGAGCCGCGCTTCTGCTTCTCTAGTCATCTCTAGCTTAGCGAAAAGCTTTCCCACTCCATTTGGCAAGGGGAGAGCGTACCTGCACTGCACACTAACCGCGGTTTGCAAAGAAAGAGGATTGGCTGCACATTCCAAGGACACGGCTCTTTCCGAGGCAATCTGCAACCTGCTGTCAGATGGAAGTGCTCTCTGCCCTCTCCTGCCCAGCTCTAGGTACTAGCGGGCACTTTCCAGCCTGGCCGAGGCAAACAACCTCCAGAGATGTCACAGAGCCTAAGTGGAGCACAGATGCTCAAAAGCAGCAAAGCTGAAGAGCCTGGCTCAGCTTGACTAGTGTGCAATTGACTGACTGCGAAAAACAAAGCAGCAGAGCACCGGGCTTCTGGGCGCTGTGAAGGCAATTGCCAAAACCAGGCAGCTGCTCCTTCCCAAGCACAGGCAGCTGCCTATGTTCTTGCTTGTCGACAAACTCACCGCTGCCCTTCTTTTCAGCAGCTGCCACCGTCTTCTGTGCATCTCGGAGCCTCTGGCGACGAGCAAGACTTGCCAAGGTGGGAGGCATCAGGACCAAGTCAAAACCCAGGCAAGTTGTCCTGGAACGCTTTCCATTCGCTTGCCGAGAGTGAATTCAACAGGCAGGAGAGCGGCAGCCACCGTCCTCCGGCAGTCGGAAGGCTTGGCACACAAGCCCGCTTCTTTGCGGCTTCGTTCTTCGCCTCTTCCAAGCAACCGCGATCTCTGCTTCTCAGAGGCGCAGAAGCGGCTAGTTCGCGCACAGCTCAGTAAAGCGGCAGCAAAGCGCTCTGGAGCGCCGCTTCAAGCCGAAAGACGCCGGGAAGCGGCACTTTCCTCCGGATAGCTCCGGAGCCGCGCTTCTGCTTCTCTAGTCATCTCTATCTCAGCGAAAAGCTTTCCCACTCCATTTGGCAAGGGGAGAGCGTACCTGCACTGCACACTAACCGCGGTTTGCAAAGAAAGAGGATTTGCTGCACATTCCAAGGACACCGCTCTTTCCGAGGCAATCTGCAACCTGCTGTCAGATGGAAGTGCTCTCTGCCCTCTCCTGCCCAGCTCTAGGTACTAGCGGGCACTTTCCAGCCTGGCCGAGGCAAACAACCTCAAGAGATGTCACAGAGCCTAAGTGGAGCACAGATGCTCAAAAGCAGCAAAGCTGAAGAGCCTGGCTCAGCTTCACTAGTGTGCAATTGACTGACTGCGAAAAACAAAGCAGCAGAGCACCGGGCTTCTGGGCGCTGTGAAGGCAATTGCCAAAACCAGGCAGCTGCTCCTTCCCAAGCACAGGCAGCTGCCTATGTTCTTGCTTGTCGACAAACTCACCGCTGCCCTTCTTTTCAGCAGCTGCCACCATCTTCTGTGCATCTCGGAGCCTCTGGCGACGAGCAAGACTTGCCAAGGTGGGAGGCATCAGGACCAAGTCAAAACCCAGGCAAGTTGTCCTGGAACACTTTCCATTCGCTTGCCGAGAGTGAATTCAACAGGCAGGAGAGCGGCAGCCACCGTCCTCCGGCAGTCGGAAGGCTTGGCACACAAGCCCGCTTCTTTGCGGCTTCGTTCTTCGCCTCTTCCAAGCAACCGCGATCTCTGCTTCTCAGAGGCGCAGAAGCGGCTAGTTCGCGCACAGCTCAGTAAAGCGGCAGCAAAGCGCTCTGGAGCGCCGCTTCAAGCCGAAAGACGCCGGGAAGCGGCACTTTCCTCCGGATAGCTCCGGAGCCGCGCTTCTGCTTCTCTAGTCATCTCTATCTCAGCGAAAAGCTTTCCCACTCCATTTGGCAAGGGGAGAGCGTACCTGCACTGCACACTAACCGCGGTTTGCAAAGAAAGAGGATTTGCTGCACATTCCAAGGACACGGCTCTTTCCGAGGCAATCTGCAACCTGCTGTCAGATGGAAGTGCTCTCTGCCCTCTCCTGCCCAGCTCTAGGTACTAGCGGGCACTTGCCAGCCTGGCCGAGGCAAACAACCTCGAGAGATGTCACAGAGCCTAAGTGGAGCACAGATGCTCAAAAGCAGCAAAGCTGAAGAGCCTGGCTCAGCTTCACTAGTGTGCAATTGACTGACTGCGAAAAACAAAGCAGCAGAGCACCGGGCTTCTGGGCGCTGTGAAGGCAATTGCCAAAACCAGGCAGCTGCTCTTTCCCAAGCACAGGCAGCTGCCTATGTTCTTGCTTGTCGACAAACTCACCGCTGCCCTTCTTTTCAGCAGCTGCCACCGTCTTCTGTGCATCTCGCAGCCTCTGGCGACGAGCAAGACTTGCCAAGGTGGGAGGCATCAGGACCAAGTCAAAACCCAGGCAAGTTGTCCTGGAACGCTTTCCATTCGCTTGCCGAGAGTGAATTCAAGAGGCAGGAGAGCGGCAGCCACCGTCCTCCGGCAGTCGGAAGGCTTGGCACACAAGCCCGCTTCTTTGCGGCTTCGTTCTTCGCCTCTTCCAAGCAACCGCGATCTCTGCTTCTCAGAGGCGCAGAAGCGGCTAGTTCGCGCACAGCTCAGTAAAGCGGCAGCAAAGCGCTCTGGAGCGCCGCTTCAAGCCGAAAGACGCCGGGAAGCGGCACTTTCCTCCGGATAGCTCCGGAGCCGCGCTTCTGCTTCTCTAGTCATCTCTAGCTTAGCGAAAAGCTTTCCCACTCCATTTGGCAAGGGGAGAGCGTACCTGCACTGCACACTAACCGCGGTTTGCAAAGAAAGAGGATTTGCTGCACATTCCAAGGACACGGCTCTTTCCGAGGCAATCTGCAACCTGCTGTGAGCTGGAAGTGCTCTCTGCCCTCTCCTGCCCAGCTCTAGGTACTAGCGGGCACTTGCCAGCCTGGCCGAGGCAAACAACCTCGAGAGATGTCACAGAGCCTAAGTGGAGCACAGATGCTCAAAAGCAGCAAAGCTGAAGAGCCTGGCTCAGCTTCACTAGTGTGCAATTGACTGACTGCGAAAAACAAAGCAGCAGAGCACCGGGCTTCTGGGCGCTGTGAAGGCAATTGCCAAAACCAGGCAGCTGCTCCTTCCCAAGCACAGGCAGCTGCCTATGTTCTTGCTTGTCGACAAACTCACCGCTGCCCTTCTTTTCAGCAGCTGCCACCGTCTTCTGTGCATCTCGCAGCCTCTGGCGACGAGCAAGACTTGCCAAGGTGGGACGCATCAGGACCAAGTCAAAACCCAGGCAAGTTGTCCTGGAACACTTTCCATTCGCTTGCCGAGAGTGAATTCAACAGGCAGGAGAGCGGCAGCCACCGTCCTCCGGCAGTCGGAAGGCTTCGCACACAAGCCCGCTTCTTTGCGGCTTCGTTCTTCGCCTCTTCCAAGCAACCGCGATCTCTGCTTCTCAGAGGCGCAGAAGCGGCTAGTTCGCGCACAGCTCAGTAAAGCGGCAGCAAAGCGCTCTGGAGCGCCGCTTCAAGCCGAAAGACGCCGGGAAGCGGCACTTTCCTCCGGATAGCTCCGGAGCCGCGCTTCTGCTTCTCTAGTCATCTCTAGCTTAGCGAAAAGCTTTCCCACTCCATTTGGCAAGGGGAGAGCGTACCTGCACTGCACACTAACCGCGGTTTGCAAAGAAAGAGGATTTGCTGCACATTCCAAGGACACGGCTCTTTCCGAGGCAATCTGCAACCTGCTGTCAGATGGAAGTGCTCTCTGCCCTCTCCTGCCCAGCTCTAGGTACTAGCGGGCACTTTCCAGCCTGGCCGAGGCAAACAACCTCCAGAGATGTCACAGAGCCTAAGTGGAGCACAGATGCTCAAAAGCAGCAAAGCTGAAGAGCCTGGCTCAGCTTGACTAGTGTGCAATTGACTGACTGCGAAAAACAAAGCAGCAGAGCACCGGGCTTCTGGGCGCTGTGAAGGCAATTGCCAAAACCAGGCAGCTGCTCCTTCCCAAGCACAGGCAGCTGCCTATGTTCTTGCTTGTCGACAAACTCACCGCTGCCCTTCTTTTCAGCAGCTGCCACCGTCTTCTGTGCATCTCGGAGCCTCTGGCGACGAGCAAGACTTGCCAAGGTGGGAGGCATCAGGACCAAGTCAAAACCCAGGCAAGTTGTCCTGGAACGCTTTCCATTCGCTTGCCGAGAGTGAATTCAACAGGCAGGAGAGCGGCAGCCACCGTCCTCCGGCAGTCGGAAGGCTTGGCACACAAGCCCGCTTCTTTGCGGCTTCGTTCTTCGCCTCTTCCAAGCAACCGCGATCTCTGCTTCTCTGAGGCGCAGAAGCGGCTAGTTCGCGCACAGCTCAGTAAAGCGGCAGCAAAGCGCTCTGGAGCGCCGCTTCAAGCCGAAAGACGCCGGGAAGCGGCACTTTCCTCCGGATAGCTCCGGAGCCGCGCTTCTGCTTCTCTAGTCATCTCTATCTCAGCGAAAAGCTTTCCCACTCCATTTGGCAAGGGGAGAGCGTACCTGCACTGCACACTAACCGCGGTTTGCAAAGAAAGAGGATTTGCTGCACATTCCAAGGACACGGCTCTTTCCGAGGCAATCTGCAACCTGCTGTCAGATGGAAGTGCTCTCTGCCCTCTCCTGCCCAGCTCTAGGTACTAGCGGGCACTTTCCAGCCTGGCCGAGGCAAACAACCTCGAGAGATGTCACAGAGCCTAAGTGGAGCACAGATGCTCAAAAGCAGCAAAGCTGAAGAGCCTGGCTCAGCTTCACTAGTGTGCAATTGACTGACTGCGAAAAACAAAGCAGCAGAGCACCGGGCTAGTGGGCGCTGTGAAGGCAATTGCCAAAACCAGGCAGCTGCTCCTTCCCAAGCACAGGCGGCTGCCTATGTTCTTGCTTGTCGACAAACTCACCGCTGCCCTTCTTTTCAGCAGCTGCCACCATCTTCTGTGCATCTCGGAGCCTCTGGCGACGAGCAAGACTTGCCAAGGTGGGAGGCATCAGGACCAAGTCAAAACCCAGGCAAGTTGTCCTGGAACGCTTTCCATTCGCTTGCCGAGAGTGAATTCAACAGGCAGGAGAGCGGCAGCCACCGTCCTCCGGCAGTCGGAAGGCTTCGCACACAAGCCCGCTTCTTTGCGGCTTCGTTCTTCGCCTCTTCCAAGCAACCGCGATCTCTGCTTCTCTGAGGCGCAGAAGCGGCTAGTTCGCGCACAGCTCAGTAAAGCGGCAGCAAAGCGCTCTGGAGCGCCTCTTCAAGCCGAAAGACGCCGGGAAGCGGCACTTTCCTCCGGATAGCTCCGGAGCCGCGCTTCTGCTTCTCTAGTCATCTCTATCTCAGCGAAAAGCTTTCCCACTCCATTTGGCAAGGGGAGAGCGTACCTGCACTGCACACTAACCGCGGTTTGCAAAGAAAGAGGATTTGCTGCACATTCCAAGGACACGGCTCTTTCCGAGGCAATCTGCAACCTGCTGTGAGCTGGAAGTGCTCTCTGCCCTCTCCTGCCCAGCTCTAGGTACTAGCGGGCACTTTCCAGCCTGGCCGAGGCAAACAACCTCGAGAGATGTCACAGAGCATAAGTGGAGCACAGATGCTCAAAAGCAGCAAAGCTGAAGAGCCTGGCTCAGCTTCACTAGTGTGCAATTGACTGACTGCGAAAAACAAAGCAGCAGAGCACCGGGCTTCTGGGCGCTGTGAAGGCAATTGCCAAAACCAGGCAGCTGCTCCTTCCCAAGCACAGGCAGCTGCCTATGTTCTTGCTTGTCGACAAACTCACCGCTGCCCTTCTTTTCAGCAGCTGCCACCGTCTTCTGTGCATCTCGGAGCCTCTGGCGACGAGCAAGACTTGCCAAGGTGGGACGCATCAGGACCAAGTCAAAACCCAGGCAAGTTGTCCTGGAACGCTTTCCATTCGCTTGCCGAGAGTGAATTCAACAGGCAGGAGAGCGGCAGCCACCGTCCTCCGGCAGTCGGAAGGCTTCGCACACAAGCCCGCTTCTTTGCGGCTTCGTTCTTCGCCTCTTCCAAGCAACCGCGATCTCTGCTTCTCAGAGGCGCAGAAGCGGCTAGTTCGCGCACAGCTCAGTAGAGCGGCAGCAAAGCGCTCTGGAGCGCCGCTTCAAGCCGAAAGACGCCGGGAAACGGCACTTTCCTCCGGATAGCTCCGGAGCCGCGCTTCTGCTTCTCTAGTCATCTCTATCTCAGCGAAAAGCTTTCCCACTCCATTTGGCAAGGGGAGAGCGTACCTGCACTGCACACTAACCGCGGTTTGCAAAGAAAGAGGATTTGCTGCACATTCCAAGGACACGGCTCTTTCCGAGGCAATCTGCAACCTGCTGTCAGATGGAAGTGCTCTCTGCCCTCTCCTGCCCAGCTCTAAGTACTAGCGGGCACTTTCCAGCCTGGCCGAGGCAAACAACCTCCAGAGATGTCACAGAGCCTAAGTGGAGCACAGATGCTCAAAAGCAGCAAAGCTGAAGAGCCTGGCTCAGCTTCACTAGTGTGCAATTGACTGACTGCGAAAAACAAAGCAGCAGAGCACCGGGCTTCTGGGCGCTGTGAAGGCAATTGCCAAAACCAGGCAGCTGCTCCTTCCCAAGCACAGGCAGCTGCCTATCTTCTTGCTTGTCGACAAACTCACCGCTGCCCTTCTTTTCAGCAGCTGCCACCGTCTTCTGTGCATCTCGGAGCCTCTGGCGACGAGCAAGACTTGCCAAGGTGGGACGCATCCGGACCAAGTCAAAACCCAGGCAAGTTGTCCTGGAACGCTTTCCATTCGCTTGCCGAGAGTGAATTCAACAGGCAGGAGAGCGGCAGCCACCGTCCTCCGGCAGTCGGAAGGCTTCGCACACAAGCCCGCTTCTTTGCGGCTTCGTCCTTCGCCTCTTCCAAGCAACTGCGATCTCTGCTTCTCAGAGGCGCAGAAGCGGCTAGTTCGCGCACAGCTCAGTAAAGCGGCAGCAAAGCGCTCTGGAGCGCCGCTTCAAGCCGAAAGACGCCGGGAAGCGGCACTTTCCTCCGGATAGCTCCGGAGCCGCGCTTCTGCTTCTCTAGTCATCTCTAGCTTAGCGAAAAGCTTTCCCACTCCATTTGGCAAGGGGAGAGCGTACCTGCACTGCACACTAAC
Source organism: Anomalospiza imberbis (assembly GCF_031753505.1). Lineage (NCBI taxonomy): Eukaryota > Metazoa > Chordata > Aves > Passeriformes > Viduidae > Anomalospiza > Anomalospiza imberbis. Next base: position 35,895 of record NW_027100238.1, read on the forward strand.
CGCGGTTTGCAAAGAAAGAGGATTTGCTGCACATTCCAAGGACACGGCTCTTTCCGAGGCAATCTGCAACCTGCTGTCAGATGGAAGTGCTCTCTGCCCTCTCCTGCCCAGCTCTAGGTACTAGCCGGCACTTGCCAGCCTGGCCGAGGCAAACAACCTCAAGAGATGTCACAGAGCCTAAGTGGAGCACAGATGCTCAAAAGCAGCAAAGCTGAAGAGCCTGGCTCAGCTTCACTAGTGTGCAATTGACTGACTGCGAAAAACAAAGCAGCAGAGCACCGGGCTTCTGGGCGCTGTGAAGGCAATTGCCAAAACCAGGCAGCTGCTCCTTCCCAAGCACAGGCAGCTGCCTATGTTCTTGCTTGTCGACAAACTCACCGCTGCCCTTCTTTTCAGCAGCTGCCACCGTCTTCTGTGCATCTCGCAGCCTCTGGCGATGAGCAAGACTTGCCAAGGTGGGAGGCATCAGGACCAAGTCAAAACCCAGGCAAGTTGTCCTGGAACGCTTTCCATTCGCTTGCCGAGAGTGAATTCAACAGGCAGGAGAGCGGCAGCCACCGTCCTCCGGCAGTCGGAAGGCTTGGCACACAAGCCCGCTTCTTTGCGGCTTCGTTCTTCGCCTCTTCCAAGCAACCGCGATCTCTGCTTCTCAGAGGCGCAGAAGCGGCTAGTTCGCGCACAGCTCAGCAGAGCGCCAGCGGAGCACTCCGGAGCGCCGCTTCAAGCCGAAAGACGCCGGGAAGCGGCACTTTCCTCCGGATAGCTCCGGAGCCGCGCTTCTGCTTCTCTAGTCATCTCTATCTCAGCGAAAAGCTTTCCCACTCCATTTGGCAAGGGGAGAGCGTACCTGCACTGCACACTAACCGCGGTTTGCAAAGAAAGAGGATTTGCTGCACATTCCAAGGACACGGCTCTTTCCGAGGCAATCTGCAACCTGCTGTCAGATGGAAGTGCTCTCTGCCCTCTCCTGCCCAGCTCTAAGTACTAGCGGGCACTTTCCAGCCTGGCCGAGGCAAACAACCTCCAGAGATGTCACAGAGCCTAAGTGGAGCACAGATGCTCAAAAGCAGCAAAGCTGAAGAGCCTGGCTCAGCTTCACTAGTGTGCAATTGACTGACTGCGAAAAACAAAGCAGCAGAGCACCGGGCTTCTGGGCGCTGTGAAGGCAATTGCCAAAACCAGGCAGCTGCTCCTTCCCAAGCACAGGCAGCTGCCTATGTTCTTGCTTGTCGACAAACTCACCGCTGCCCTTCTTTTCAGCAGCTGCCACCGTCTTCTGTGCATCTCGGAGCCTCTGGCGACGAGCAAGACTTGCCAAGGTGGGACGCATCCGGACCAAGTCAAAACCCAGGCAAGTTGTCCTGGAACGCTTTCCATTCGCTTGCCGAGAGTGAATTCAAGAGGCAGGAGAGCGGCAGCCACCGTCCTCCGGCAGTCGGAAGGCTTCGCACACAAGCCCGCTTCTTTGCGGCTTCGTCCTTCGCCTCTTCCAAGCAACTGCGATCTCTGCTTCTCAGAGGCGCAGAAGCGGCTAGTTCGCGCACAGCTCAGTAAAGCGGCAGCAAAGCGCTCTGGAGCGCCGCTTCAAGCCGAAAGACGCCGGGAAGCGGCACTTTCCTCCGGATAGCTCCGGAGCCGCGCTTCTGCTTCTCTAGTCATCTCTAGCTTAGCGAAAAGCTTTCCCACTCCATTTGGCAAGGGGAGAGCGTACCTGCACTGCACACTAACCGCGGTTTGCAAAGAAAGAGGATTGGCTGCACATTCCAAGGACACGGCTCTTTCCGAGGCAATCTGCAACCTGCTGTCAGATGGAAGTGCTCTCTGCCCTCTCCTGCCCAGCTCTAGGTACTAGCGGGCACTTTCCAGCCTGGCCGAGGCAAACAACCTCGAGAGATGTCACAGAGCCTAAGTGGAGCACAGATGCTCAAAAGCAGCAAAGCTGAAGAGCCTGGCTCAGCTTCACTAGTGTGCAATTGACTGACTGCGAAAAACAAAGCAGCAGAGCACCGGGCTAGTGGGCGCTGTGAAGGCAATTGCCAAAACCAGGCAGCTGCTCCTTCCCAAGCACAGGCAGCTGCCTATGTTCTTGCTTGTCGACAAACTCACCGCTGCCCTTCTTTTCAGCAGCTGCCACCGTCTTCTGTGCATCTCGGAGCCTCTGGCGACGAGCAAGACTTGCCAAGGTGGGACGCATCAGGACCAAGTCAAAACCCAGGCAAGTTGTCCTGGAACGCTTTCCATTCGCTTGCCGAGAGTGAATTCAACAGGCAGGAGAGCGGCAGCCACCGTCCTCCGGCAGTCGGAAGGCTTCGCACACAAGCCCGCTTCTTTGCGGCTTCGTTCTTCGCCTCTTCCAAGCAACCGCGATCTCTGCTTCTCAGAGGCGCAGAAGCGGCTAGTTCGCGCACAGCTCAGCAGAGCGCCAGCGGAGCACTCCGGAGCGCCGCTTCAAGCCGAAAGACGCCGGGAAGCGGCACTTTCCTCCGGATAGCTCCGGAGCCGCGCTTCTGCTTCTCTAGTCATCTCTAGCTTAGCGAAAAGCTTTCCCACTCCATTTGGCAAGGGGAGAGCTTACCTACACTGCACACTAACCGCGGTTTGCAAAGAAAGAGGATTTGCTGCACATTCCAAGGACACGGCTCTTTCCGAGGCAATCTGCAACCTGCTGTGAGCTGGAAGTGCTCTCTGCCCTCTCCTGCCCAGCTCTAGGTACTAGCGGGCACTTTCCAGCCTGGCCGAGGCAAACAACCTCGAGAGATGTCACAGAGCCTAAGTGGAGCACAGATGCTCAAAAGCAGCAAAGCTGAAGAGCCTGGCTCAGCTTCACTAGTGTGCAATTGACTGACTGCGAAAAACAAAGCAGCAGAGCACCGGGCTTCTGGGCGCTGTGAAGGCAATTGCCAAAACCAGGCAGCTGCTCCTTCCCAAGCACAGGCAGCTGCCTATGTTCTTGCTTGTCGACAAACTCACCGCTGCCCTTCTTTTCAGCAGCTGCCACCGTCTTCTGTGCATCTCGGAGCCTCTGGCGACGAGCAAGACTTGCCAAGGTGGGACGCATCAGGACCAAGTCAAAACCCAGGCAAGTTGTCCTGGAACGCTTTCCATTCGCTTGCCGAGAGTGAATTCAACAGGCAGGAGAGCGGCAGCCACCGTCCTCCGGCAGTCGGAAGGCTTGGCACACAAGCCCGCTTCTTTGCGGCTTCGTTCTTCGCCTCTTCCAAGCAACCGCGATCTCTGCTTCTCTGAGGCGCAGAAGCGGCTAGTTCGCGCACAGCTCAGTAAAGCGGCAGCAAAGCGCTCTGGAGCGCCGCTTCAAGCCGAAAGACGCCGGGAAGCGGCACTTTCCTCCGGATAGCTCCGGAGCCGCGCTTCTGCTTCTCTAGTCATCTCTATCTCAGCGAAAAGCTTTCCCACTCCATTTGGCAAGGGGAGAGCGTACCTGCACTGCACACTAACCGCGGTTTGCAAAGAAAGAGGATTTGCTGCACATTCCAAGGACACGGCTCTTTCCGAGGCAATCTGCAACCTGCTGTCAGATGGAAGTGCTCTCTGCCCTCTCCTGCCCAGCTCTAGGTACTAGCGGGCACTTTCCAGCCTGGCCGAGGCAAACAACCTCGAGAGATGTCACAGAGCCTAAGTGGAGCACAGATGCTCAAAAGCAGCAAAGCTGAAGAGCCTGGCTCAGCTTCATTAGTGTGCAATTGACTGACTGCGAAAAACAAAGCAGCAGAGCACCGGGCTAGTGGGCGCTGTGAAGGCAATTGCCAAAACCAGGCAGCTGCTCCTTCCCAAGCACAGGCAGCTGCCTATGTTCTTGCTTGTCGACAAACTCACCGCTGCCCTTCTTTTCAGCAGCTGCCACCGTCTTCTGTGCATCTCGGAGCCTCTGGCGACGAGCAAGACTTGCCAAGGTGGGACGCATCAGGACCAAGTCAAAACCCAGGCAAGTTGTCCTGGAACGCTTTCCATTCGCTTGCCGAGAGTGAATTCAACAGGCAGGAGAGCGGCAGCCACCGTCCTCCGGCAGTCGGAAGGCTTGGCACACAAGCCCGCTTCTTTGCGGCTTCGTTCTTCGCCTCTTCCAAGCAACCGCGATCTCTGCTTCTCAGAGGCGCAGAAGCGGCTAGTTCGCGCACAGCTCAGCAGAGCGCCAGCGGAGCACTCCGGAGCGCCGCTTCAAGCCGAAAGACGCCGGGAAGCGGCACTTTCCTCCGGATAGCTCCGGAGCCGCGCTTCTGCTTCTCTAGTCATCTCTATCTCAGCGAAAAGCTTTCCCACTCCATTTGGCAAGGGGAGAGCGTACCTGCACTGCACACTAACCGCGGTTTGCAAAGAAAGAGGATTTGCTGCACATTCCAAGGACACGGCTCTTTCCGAGGCAATCTGCAACCTGCTGTCAGATGGAAGTGCTCTCTGCCCTCTCCTGCCCAGCTCTAGGTACTAGCGGGCACTTGCCAGCCTGGCCGAGGCAAACAACCTCCAGAGATGTCACAGAGCCTAAGTGGAGCACAGATGCTCAAAAGCAGCAAAGCTGAAGAGCCTGGCTCAGCTTCACTAGTGTGCAATTGACTGACTGCGAAAAACAAAGCAGCAGAGCACCGGGCTTCTGGGCGCTGTGAAGGCAATTGCCAAAACCAGGCAGCTGCTCCTTCCCAAGCACAGGCAGCTGCCTATGTTCTTGCTTGTCGACAAACTCACCGCTGCCCTTCTTTTCAGCAGCTGCCACCGTCTTCTGTGCATCTCGGAGCCTCTGGCGACGAGCAAGACTTGCCAAGGTGGGACGCATCAGGACCAAGTCAAAACCCAGGCAAGTTGTCCTGGAACGCTTTCCATTCGCTTGCCGAGAGTGAATTCAACAGGCAGGAGAGCGGCAGCCACCGTCCTCCGGCAGTCGGAAGGCTTGGCACACAAGCCCGCTTCTTTGCGGCTTCGTTCTTCGCCTCTTCCAAGCAACCGCGATCTCTGCTTCTCAGAGGCGCAGAAGCGGCTAGTTCGCGCACAGCTCAGCAGAGCGCCAGCGGAGCACTCCGGAGCGCCGCTTCAAGCCGAAAGACGCCGGGAAGCGGCACTTTCCTCCGGATAGCTCTGGAGCCGCGCTTCTGCTTCTCTAGTCATCTCTATCTCAGCGAAAAGCTTTCCCACTCCATTTGGCAAGGGGAGAGCTTACCTACACTGCACACTAACCGCGGTTTGCAAAGAAAGAGGATTTGCTGCACATTCCAAGGACACGGCTCTTTCCGAGGCAATCTGCAACCTGCTGTGAGCTGGAAGTGCTCTCTGCCCTCTCCTGCCCAGCTCTAGGTACTAGCGGGCACTTTCCAGCCTGGCCGAGGCAAACAACCTCGAGAGATGTCACAGAGCCTAAGTGGAGCACAGATGCTCAAAAGCAGCAAAGCTGAAGAGCCTGGCTCAGCTTCACTAGTGTGCAATTGACTGACTGCGAAAAACAAAGCAGCAGAGCACCGGGCTTCTGGGCGCTGTGAAGGCAATTGCCAAAACCAGGCAGCTGCTCCTTCCCAAGCACAGGCAGCTGCCTATCTTCTTGCTTGTCGACAAACTCACCGCTGCCCTTCTTTTCAGCAGCTGCCACCGTCTTCTGTGCATCTCGGAGCCTCTGGCGACGAGCAAGACTTGCCAAGGTGGGACGCATCCGGACCAAGTCAAAACCCAGGCAAGTTGTCCTGGAACGCTTTCCATTCGCTTGCCGAGAGTGAATTCAACAGGCAGGAGAGCGGCAGCCACCGTCCTCCGGCAGTCGGAAGGCTTCGCACACAAGCCCGCTTCTTTGCGGCTTCGTTCTTCGCCTCTTCCAAGCAACCGCGATCTCTGCTTCTCAGAGGCGCAGAAGCGGCTAGTTCGCGCACAGCTCAGTAAAGCGGCAGCAAAGCGCTCTGGAGCGCCGCTTCAAGCCGAAAGACGCCGGGAAGCGGCACTTTCCTCCGGATAGCTCCGGAGCCGCGCTTCTGCTTCTCTAGTCATCTCTAGCTTAGCGAAAAGCTTTCCCACTCCATTTGGCAAGGGAGAGCGTACCTGCACTGCACACTAACCGCGGTTTGCAAAGAAAGAGGATTGGCTGCACATTCCAAGGACACGGCTCTTTCCGAGGCAATCTGCAACCTGCTGTCAGATGGAAGTGCTCTCTGCCCTCTCCTGCCCAGCTCTAGGTACTAGCGGGCACTTTCCAGCCTGGCCGAGGCAAACAACCTCGAGAGATGTCACAGAGCCTAAGTGGAGCACAGATGCTCAAAAGCAGCAAAGCTGAAGAGCCTGGCTCAGCTTCACTAGTGTGCAATTGACTGACTGCGAAAAACAAAGCAGCAGAGCACCGGGCTTCTGGGCGCTGTGAAGGCAATAGCCAAAACCAGGCAGCTGCTCCTTCCCAAGCACAGGCAGCTGCCTATGTTCTTGCTTGTCGACAAACTCACCGCTTCCCTTCTTTTCAGCAGCTGCCACCGTCTTCTGTGCATCTCGGAGCCTCTGGCGACGAGCAAGACTTGCCAAGGTGGGAGGCATCAGGACCAAGTCAAAACCCAGGCAAGTTGTCCTGGAACGCTTTCCATTCGCTTGCCGAGAGTGAATTCAACAGGCAGGAGAGCGGCAGCCACCGTCCTCCGGCAGTCGGAAGGCTTCGCACACAAGCCCGCTTCTTTGCGGCTTCGTTCTTCGCCTCTTCCAAGCAACCGCGATCTCTGCTTCTCAGAGGCGCAGAAGCGGCTAGTTCGCGCACAGCTCAGTAAAGCGGCAGCAAAGCGCTCTGGAGCGCCGCTTCAAGCCGAAAGACGCCGGGGAAGCGGCACTTTCCTCCGGATAGCTCCGGAGCCGCGCTTCTGCTTCTCTAGTCATCTCTATCTCAGCGAAAAGCTTTCCCACTCCATTTGGCAAGGGGAGAGCTTACCTACACTGCACACTAACCGCGGTTTGCAAAGAAAGAGGATTTGCTGCACATTCCAAGGACACGGCTCTTTCCGAGGCAATCTGCAACCTGCTGTGAGCTGGAAGTGCTCTCTGCCCTCTCCTGCCCAGCTCTAGGTACTAGCGGGCACTTTCCAGCCTGGCCGAGGCAAACAACCTCGAGAGATGTCACAGAGCCTAAGTGGAGCACAGATGCTCAAAAGCAGCAAAGCTGAAGAGCCTGGCTCAGCTTCACTAGTGTGCAATTGACTGACTGCGAAAAACAAAGCAGCAGAGCACCGGGCTTCTGGGCGCTGTGAAGGCAATTGCCAAAACCAGGCAGCTGCTCCTTCCCAAGCACAGGCAGCTGCCTATGTTCTTGCTTGTCGACAAACTCACCGCTGCCCTTCTTTTCAGCAGCTGCCACCGTCTTCTGTGCATCTCGGAGCCTCTGGCGACGAGCAAGACTTGCCAAGGTGGGACGCATCAGGACCAAGTCAAAACCCAGGCAAGTTGTCCTGGAACGCTTTCCATTCGCTTGCCGAGAGTGAATTCAACAGGCAGGAGAGCGGCAGCCACCGTCCTCCGGCAGTCGGAAGGCTTCGCACACAAGCCCGCTTCTTTGCGGCTTCGTTCTTCGCCTCTTCCAAGCAACCGCGATCTCTGCTTCTCAGAGGCGCAGAAGCGGCTAGTTCGCGCACAGCTCAGTAAAGCGGCAGCAAAGCGCTCTGGAGCGCCGCTTCAAGCCGAAAGACGCCGGGAAGCGGCACTTTCCTCCGGATAGCTCCGGAGCCGCGCTTCTGCTTCTCTAGTCATCTCTATCTCAGCGAAAAGCTTTCCCACTCCATTTGGCAAGGGGAGAGCGTACCTGCACTGCACACTAACCGCGGTTTGCAAAGAAAGAGGATTTGCTGCACATTCCAAGGACACGGCTCTTTCCGAGGCAATCTGCAACCTGCTGTCAGATGGAAGTGCTCTCTGCCCTCTCCTGCCCAGCTCTAGGTACTAGCGGGCACTTTCCAGCCTGGCCGAGGCAAACAACCTCGAGAGATGTCACAGAGCCTAAGTGGAGCACAGATGCTCAAAAGCAGCAAAGCTGAAGAGCCTGGCTCAGCTTCACTAGTGTGCAATTGACTGACTGCGAAAAACAAAGCAGCAGAGCACCGGGCTTCTGGGCGCTGTGAAGGCAATTGCCAAAACCAGGCAGCTGCTCCTTCCCAAGCACAGGCAGCTGCCTATGTTCTTGCTTGTCGACAAACTCACCGCTGCCCTTCTTTTCAGCAGCTGCCACCGTCTTCTGTGCATCTCGGAGCCTCTGGCGACGAGCAAGACTTGCCAAGGTGGGAGGCATCAGGACCAAGTCAAAACCCAGGCAAGTTGTCCTGGAACGCTTTCCATTCGCTTGCCGAGAGTGAATTCAACAGGCAGGAGAGCGGCAGCCACCGTCCTCCGGCAGTCGGAAGGCTTCGCACACAAGCCCGCTTCTTTGCGGCTTCGTTCTTCGCCTCTTCCAAGCAACCGCGATCTCTGCTTCTCAGAGGCGCAGAAGCGGCTAGTTCGCGCACAGCTCAGTAAAGCGGCAGCAAAGCGCTCTGGAGCGCCGCTTCAAGCCGAAAGACGCCGGGAAGCGGCACTTTCCTCCGGATAGCTCCGGAGCCGCGCTTCTGCTTCTCTAGTCATCTCTATCTCAGCGAAAAGCTTTCCCACTCCATTTGGCAAGGGGAGAGCGTACCTGCACTGCACACTAACCGCGGTTTGCAAAGAAAGAGGATTTGCTGCACATTCCAAGGACACGGCTCTTTCCGAGGCAATCTGCAACCTGCTGTCAGCTGGAAGTGCTCTCTGCCCTCTCCTGCCCAGCTCTAGGTACTAGCGGGCACTTTCCAGCCTGGCCGAGGCAAACAACCTCGAGAGATGTCACAGAGCCTAAGTGGAGCACAGATGCTCAAAAGCAGCAAAGCTGAAGAGCCTGGCTCAGCTTCACTAGTGTGCAATTGACTGACTGCGAAAAACAAAGCAGCAGAGCACCGGGCTTCTGGGCGCTGTGAAGGCAATTGCCAAAACCAGGCAGCTGCTCCTTCCCAAGCACAGGCAGCTGCCTATGTTCTTGCTTGTCGACAAACTCACCGCTGCCCTTCTTTTCAGCAGCTGCCACCGTCTTCTGTGCATCTCGGAGCCTCTGGCGACGAGCAAGACTTGCCAAGGTGGGAGGCATCAGGACCAAGTCAAAACCCAGGCAAGTTGTCCTGGAACGCTTTCCATTCGCTTGCCGAGAGTGAATTCAACAGGCAGGAGAGCGGCAGCCACCGTCCTCCGGCAGTCGGAAGGCTTCGCACACAAGCCCGCTTCTTTGCGGCTTCGTTCTTCGCCTCTTCCAAGCAACCGCGATCTCTGCTTCTCAGAGGTGCAGAAGCGGCTAGTTCGCGCACAGCTCAGCAGAGCGCCAGCGGAGCACTCCGGAGCGCCGCTTCAAGCCGAAAGACGCCGGGAAGCGGCACTTTCCTCCGGATAGCTCCGGAGCCGCGCTTCTGCTTCTCTAGTCATCTCTATCTCAGCGAAAAGCTTTCCCACTCCATTTGGCAAGGGGAGAGCGTACCTGCACTGCACACTAACCGCGGTTTGCAAAGAAAGAGGATTTGCTGCACATTCCAAGGACACGGCTCTTTCCGAGGCAATCTGCAACCTGCTGTGAGCTGGAAGTGCTCTCTGCCCTCTCCTGCCCAGCTCTAGGTACTAGCGGGCACTTTCCAGCCTGGCCGAGGCAAACAACCTCGAGAGATGTCACAGAGCCTAAGTGGAGCACAGATGCTCAAAAGCAGCAAAGCTGAAGAGCCTGGCTCAGCTTCATTAGTGTGCAATTGACTGACTGCGAAAAACAAAGCAGCAGAGCACCGGGCTTCTGGGCGCTGTGAAGGCAATTGCCAAAACCAGGCAGCTGCTCCTTCCCAAGCACAGGCAGCTGCCTATGTTCTTGCTTGTCGACAAACTCACCGCTGCCCTTCTTTTCAGCAGCTGCCACCGTCTTCTGTGCATCTTGGAGCCTCTGGCGACGAGCAAGACTTGCCAAGGTGGGACGCATCAGGACCAAGTCAAAACCCAGGCAAGTTGTCCTGGAACGCTTTCCATTCGCTTGCCGAGAGTGAATTCAACAGGCAGGAGAGCGGCAGCCACCGTCCTCCGGCAGTCGGAAGGCTTGGCACACAAGCCCGCTTCTTTGCGGCTTCGTTCTTCGCCTCTTCCAAGCAACCGCGATCTCTGCTTCTCAGAGGCGCAGAAGCGGCTAGTTCGCGCACAGCTCAGTAAAGCGGCAGCAAAGCGCTCTGGAGCGCCGCTTCAAGCCGAAAGACGCCGGGAAGCGGCACTTTCCTCCGGATAGCTCCGGAGCCGCGCTTCTGCTTCTCTAGTCATCTCTATCTCAGCGAAAAGCTTTCCCACTCCATTTGGCAAGGGGAGAGCGTACCTGCACTGCACACTAACCGCGGTTTGCAAAGAAAGAGGATTTGCTGCACATTCCAAGGACACGGCTCTTTCCGAGGCAATCTGCAACCTGCTGTCAGATGGAAGTGCTCTCTGCCCTCTCCTGCCCAGCTCTAGGTACTAGCGGGCACTTTCCAGCCTGGCCGAGGCAAACAACCTCGAGAGATGTCACAGAGCCTAAGTGGAGCACAGATGCTCAAAAGCAGCAAAGCTGAAGAGCCTGGCTCAGCTTCACTAGTGTGCAATTGACTGACTGCGAAAAACAAAGCAGCAGAGCACCGGGCTTCTGGGCGCTGTGAAGGCAATTGCCAAAACCAGGCAGCTGCTCCTTCCCAAGCACAGGCAGCTGCCTATGTTCTTGCTTGTCGACAAACTCACCGCTGCCCTTCTTTTCAGCAGCTGCCACCGTCTTCTGTGCATCTCGGAGCCTCTGGCGACGAGCAAGACTTGCCAAGGTGGGACGCATCAGGACCAAGTCAAAACCCAGGCAAGTTGTCCTGGAACGCTTTCCATTCGCTTGCCGAGAGTGAATTCAACAGGCAGGAGAGCGGCAGCCACCGTCCTCCGGCAGTCGGAAGGCTTGGCACACAAGCCCGCTTCTTTGCGGCTTCGTTCTTCGCCTCTTCCAAGCAACCGCGATCTCTGCTTCTCAGAGGCGCAGAAGCGGCTAGTTCGCGCACAGCTCAGTAAAGCGGCAGCAAAGCGCTCTGGAGCGCCGCTTCAAGCCGAAAGACGCCGGGAAGCGGCACTTTCCTCCGGATAGCTCCGGAGCCGCGCTTCTGCTTCTCTAGTCATCTCTATCTCAGCGAAAAGCTTTCCCACTCCATTTGGCAAGGGGAGAGCGTACCTGCACTGCACACTAACCGCGGTTTGCAAAGAAAGAGGATTTGCTGCACATTCCAAGGACACGGCTCTTTCCGAGGCAATCTGCAACCTGCTGTCAGATGGAAGTGCTCTCTGCCCTCTCCTGCCCAGCTCTAGGTACTAGCGGGCACTTTCCAGCCTGGCCGAGGCAAACAACCTCGAGAGATGTCACAGAGCCTAAGTGGAGCACAGATGCTCAAAAGCAGCAAAGCTGAAGAGCCTGGCTCAGCTTCATTAGTGTGCAATTGACTGACTGCGAAAAACAAAGCAGCAGAGCACCGGGCTAGTGGGCGCTGTGAAGGCAATTGCCAAAACCAGGCAGCTGCTCCTTCCCAAGCACAGCAGCTGCCTATGTTCTTGCTTGTCGACAAACTCACCGCTGCCCTTCTTTTCAGCAGCTGCCACCGTCTTCTGTGCATCTCGGAGCCTCTGGCGACGAGCAAGACTTGCCAAGGTGGGACGCATCAGGACCAAGTCAAAACCCAGGCAAGTTGTCCTGGAACGCTTTCCATTCGCTTGCCGAGAGTGAATTCAACAGGCAGGAGAGCGGCAGCCACCGTCCTCCGGCAGTCGGAAGGCTTCGCACACAAGCCCGCTTCTTTGCGGCTTCGTTCTTCGCCTCTTCCAAGCAACCGCGATCTCTGCTTCTCAGAGGCGCAGAAGCGGCTAGTTCGCGCACAGCTCAGTAAAGCGGCAGCAAAGCGCTCTGGAGCGCCGCTTCAAGCCGAAAGACGCCGGGAAGCGGCACTTTCCTCCGGATAGCTCCGGAGCCGCGCTTCTGCTTCTCTAGTCATCTCTATCTCAGCGAAAAGCTTTCCCACTCCATTTGGCAAGGGGAGAGCGTACCTGCACTGCACACTAACCGCGGTTTGCAAAGAAAGAGGATTTGCTGCACATTCCAAGGACACGGCTCTTTCCGAGGCAATCTGCAACCTGCTGTCAGATGGAAGTGCTCTCTGCCCTCTCCTGCCCAGCTCTAAGTACTAGCGGGCACTTTCCAGCCTGGCCGAGGCAAACAACCTCGAGAGATGTCACAGAGCCTAAGTGGAGCACAGATGCTCAAAAGCAGCAAAGCTGAAGAGCCTGGCTCAGCTTCACTAGTGTGCAATTGACTGACTGCGAAAAACAAAGCAGCAGAGCACCGGGCTTCTGGGCGCTGTGAAGGCAATTGCCAAAACCAGGAAGCTGCTCCTTCCCAAGCACAGGCAGCTGCCTATGTTCTTGCTTGTCGACAAACTCACCGCTGCCCTTCTTTTCAGCAGCTGCCACCGTCTTCTGTGCATCTCGGAGCCTCTGGCGACGAGCAAGACTTGCCAAGGTGGGAGGCATCAGGACCAAGTCAAAACCCAGGCAAGTTGTCCTGGAACGCTTTCCATTCGCTTGCCGAGAGTGAATTCAACAGGCAGGAGAGCGGCAGCCACCGTCCTCCGGCAGTCGGAAGGCTTGGCACACAAGCCCGCTTCTTTGCGGCTTCGTTCTTCGCCTCTTCCAAGCAACCGCGATCTCTGCTTCTCAGAGGCGCAGAAGCGGCTAGTTCGCGCACAGCTCAGTAAAGCGGCAGCAAAGCGCTCTGGAGCGCCGCTTCAAGCCGAAAGACGCCGGGAAGCGGCACTTTCCTCCGGATAGCTCTGGAGCCGCGCTTCTGCTTCTCTAGTCATCTCTATCTCAGCGAAAAGCTTTCCCACTCCATTTGGCAAGGGGAGAGCGTACCTGCACTGCACACTAACCGCGGTTTGCAAAGAAAGAGGATTTGCTGCACATTCCAAGGACACGGCTCTTTCCGAGGCAATCTGCAACCTGCTGTCAGCTGGAAGTGCTCTCTGCCCTCTCCTGCCCAGCTCTAGGTACTAGCGGGCACTTTCCAGCCTGGCCGAGGCAAACAACCTCCAGAGATGTCACAGAGCCTAAGTGGAGCACAGATGCTCAAAAGCAGCAAAGCTGAAGAGCCTGGCTCAGCTTCACTAGTGTGCAATTGACTGACTGCGAAAAACAAAGCAGCAGAGCACCGGGCTTCTGGGCGCTGTGAAGGCAATTGCCAAAACCAGGCAGCTGCTCCTTCCCAAGCACAGGCAGCTGCCTATGTTCTTGCTTGTCGACAAACTCACCGCTGTCCTTCTTTTCAGCAGCTGCCACTGTCTTCTGTGCATCTCGGAGCCTCTGGCGACGAGCAAGACTTGCCAAGGTGGGACGCATCAGGACCAAGTCAAAACCCAGGCAAGTTGTCCTGGAACGCTTTCCATTCGCTTGCCGAGAGTGAATTCAAGAGGCAGGAGAGCGGCAGCCACCGTCCTCCGGCAGTCGGAAGGCTTGGCACACAAGCCCGCTTCTTTGCGGCTTCGTTCTTCGCCTCTTCCAAGCAACCGCGATCTCTGCTTCTCGGAGGCGCAGAAGCGGCTAATTCGCGCACAGCTCAGCAGAGCGCCAGCGGAGCGCTCCGGAGCGCCTCTTCAAGCCGAAAGACGCCGGGAAGCGGCACTTTCCTCCGGATAGCTCCGGAGCCGCTCTTCTGCTTCTCTAGTCATCTCTAGCTTAGCGAAAAGCTTTCCCACTCCATTTGGCAAGGGGAGAGCGTACCTACACTGCACACTAACCGCGGTTTGCAAAGAAAGAGGATTTGCTGCACATTCCAAGGACACGGCTCTTTCCGAGGCAATCTGCAACCTGCTGTCAGATGGAAGTGCTCTCTGCCCTCTCCTGCCCAGCTCTAGGTACTAGCGGGCACTTTCCAGCCTGGGCGAGGCAAACAACCTCGAGAGATGTCACAGAGCCTAAGTGGAGCACAGATGCTCAAAAGCAGCAAAGCTGAAGAGCCTGGCTCAGCTTCACTAGTGTGCAATTGACTGACTGCGAAAAACAAAGCAGCAGAGCACCGGGCTAGTGGGCGCTGTGAAGGCAATTGCCAAAACCAGGCAGCTGCTCCTTCCCAAGCACAGGCGGCTGCCTATGTTCTTGCTTGTCGACAAACTCACCGCTGCCCTTCTTTTCAGCAGCTGCCACCGTCTTCTGTGCATCTCGGAGCCTCTGGCGACGAGCAAGACTTGCCAAGGTGGGACGCATCAGGACCAAGTCAAAACCCAGGCAAGTTGTCCTGGAACACTTTCCATTCGCTTGCCGAGAGTGAATTCAACAGGCAGGAGAGCGGCAGCCACCGTCCTCCGGCAGTCGGAAGGCTTCGCACACAAGCCCGCTTCTTTGCGGCTTCGTTCTTCGCCTCTTCCAAGCAACCGCGATCTCTGCTTCTCAGAGGCGCAGAAGCGGCTAGTTCGCGCACAGCTCAGTAAAGCGGCAGCAAAGCGCTCTGGAGCGCCGCTTCAAGCCGAAAGACGCCGGGAAGCGGCACTTTCCTCCGGATAGCTCCGGAGCCGCGCTTCTGCTTCTCTAGTCATCTCTAGCTTAGCGAAAAGCTTTCCCACTCCATTTGGCAAGGGGAGAGCGTACCTGCACTGCACACTAACCGCGGTTTGCAAAGAAAGAGGATTGGCTTGCACATTCCAAGGACACGGCTCTTTCCGAGGCAATCTGCAACCTGCTGTCAGATGGAAGTGCTCTCTGCCCTCTCCTGCCCAGCTCTAGGTACTAGCGGGCACTTTCCAGCCTGGCCGAGGCAAACAACCTCGAGAGATGTCACAGAGCCTAAGTGGAGCACAGATGCTCAAAAGCAGCAAAGCTGAAGAGCCTGGCTCAGCTTCACTAGTGTGCAATTGACTGACTGCGAAAAACAAAGCAGCAGAGCACCGGGCTTCTGGGCGCTGTGAAGGCAATTGCCAAAACCAGGCAGCTGCTCCTTCCCAAGCACAGGCAGCTGCCTATGTTCTTGCTTGTCGACAAACTCACCGCTGCCCTTCTTTTCAGCAGCTGCCACCGTCTTCTGTGCATCTCGGAGCCTCTGGCGACGAGCAAGACTTGCCAAGGTGGGAGGCATCAGGACCAAGTCAAAACCCAGGCAAGTTGTCCTGGAACGCTTTCCATTCGCTTGCCGAGAGTGAATTCAACAGGCAGGAGAGCGGCAGCCACCGTCCTCCGGCAGTCGGAAGGCTTCGCACACAAGCCCGCTTCTTTGCGGCTTCGTTCTTCGCCTCTTCCAAGCAACCGCGATCTCTGCTTCTCAGAGGCGCAGAAGCGGCTAGTTCGCGCACAGCTCAGTAAAGCGGCAGCAAAGCGCTCTGGAGCGCCGCTTCAAGCCGAAAGACGCCGGGAAGCGGCACTTTCCTCCGGATAGCTCCGGAGCCGCGCTTCTGCTTCTCTAGTCATCTCTATCTCAGCGAAAAGCTTTCCCACTCCATTTGGCAAGGGGAGAGCGTACCTGCACTGCACACTAACCGCGGTTTGCAAAGAAAGAGGATTTGCTGCACATTCCAAGGACACCGCTCTTTCCGAGGCAATCTGCAACCTGCTGTCAGATGGAAGTGCTCTCTGCCCTCTCTTGCCCAGCTCTAAGTACTAGCGGGCACTTTCCAGCCTGGCCGAGGCAAACAACCTCAAGAGATGTCACAGAGCCTAAGTGGAGCACAGATGCTCAAAAGCAGCAAAGCTGAAGAGCCTGGCTCAGCTTCACTAGTGTGCAATTGACTGACTGCGAAAAACAAAGCAGCAGAGCACCGGGCTTCTGGGCGCTGTGAAGGCAATTGCCAAAACCAGGCAGCTGCTCCTTCCCAAGCACAGGCAGCTGCCTATGTTCTTGCTTGTCGACAAACTCACCGCTGCCCTTCTTTTCAGCAGCTGCCACCATCTTCTGTGCATCTCGGAGCCTCTGGCGACGAGCAAGACTTGCCAAGGTGGGAGGCATCAGGACCAAGTCAAAACCCAGGCAAGTTGTCCTGGAACGCTTTCCATTCGCTTGCCGAGAGTGAATTCAACAGGCAGGAGAGCGGCAGCCACCGTCCTCCGGCAGTCGGAAGGCTTCGCACACAAGCCCGCTTCTTTGCGGCTTCGTTCTTCGCCTCTTCCAAGCAACCGCGATCTCTGCTTCTCAGAGGCGCAGAAGCGGCTAGTTCGCGCACAGCTCAGTAGAGCGGCAGCAAAGCGCTCTGGAGCGCCGCTTCAAGCCGAAAGACGCCGGGAAGCGGCACTTTCCTCCGGATAGCTCTGGAGCCGCGCTTCTGCTTCTCTAGTCATCTCTATCTCAGCGAAAAGCTTTCCCACTCCATTTGGCAAGGGGAGAGCGTACCTGCACTGCACACTAACCGCGGTTTGCAAAGAAAGAGGATTTGCTGCACATTCCAAGGACACGGCTCTTTCCGAGGCAATCTGCAACCTGCTGTCAGCTGGAAGTGCTCTCTGCCCTCTCCTGCCCAGCTCTAGGTACTAGCGGGCACTTTCCAGCCTGGCCGAGGCAAACAACCTCGAGAGATGTCACAGAGCCTAAGTGGAGCACAGATGCTCAAAAGCAGCAAAGCTGAAGAGCCTGGCTCAGCTTCACTAGTGTGCAATTGACTGACTGCGAAAAACAAAGCAGCAGAGCACCGGGCTTCTGGGCGCTGTGAAGGCAATTGCCAAAACCAGGCAGCTGCTCCTTCCCAAGCACAGGCAGCTGCCTATGTTCTTGCTTGTCGACAAACTCACCGCTGCCCTTCTTTTCAGCAGCTGCCACCGTCTTCTGTGCATCTCGGAGCCTCTGGCGACGAGCAAGACTTGCCAAGGTGGGACGCATCAGGACCAAGTCAAAACCCAGGCAAGTTGTCCTGGAACGCTTTCCATTCGCTTGCCGAGAGTGAATTCAACAGGCAGGAGAGCGGCAGCCACCGTCCTCCGGCAGTCGGAAGGCTTGGCACACAAGCCCGCTTCTTTGCGGCTTCGTTCTTCGCCTCTTCCAAGCAACCGCGATCTCTGCTTCTCAGAGGCGCAGAAGCGGCTAGTTCGCGCACAGCTCAGTAAAGCGGCAGCAAAGCGCTCTGGAGCGCCGCTTCAAGCCGAAAGACGCCGGGAAGCGGCACTTTCCTCCGGATAGCTCCGGAGCCGCGCTTCTGCTTCTCTAGTCATCTCTATCTCAGCGAAAAGCTTTCCCACTCCATTTGGCAAGGGGAGAGCGTACCTGCACTGCACACTAACCGCGGTTTGCAAAGAAAGAGGATTTGCTGCACATTCCAAGGACACGGCTCTTTCCGAGGCAATCTGCAACCTGCTGTCAGCTGGAAGTGCTCTCTGCCCTCTCCTGCCCAGCTCTAGGTACTAGCGGGCACTTTCCAGCCTGGCCGAGGCAAACAACCTCGAGAGATGTCACAGAGCCTAAGTGGAGCACAGATGCTCAAAAGCAGCAAAGCTGAAGAGCCTGGCTCAGCTTCACTAGTGTGCAATTGACTGACTGCGAAAAACAAAGCAGCAGAGCACCGGGCTTCTGGGCGCTGTGAAGGCAATTGCCAAAACCAGGCAGCTGCTCCTTCCCAAGCACAGGCAGCTGCCTATGTTCTTGCTTGTCGACAAACTCACCGCTGCCCTTCTTTTCAGCAGCTGCCACCGTCTTCTGTGCATCTCGGAGCCTCTGGCGACGAGCAAGACTTGCCAAGGTGGGACGCATCAGGACCAAGTCAAAACCCAGGCAAGTTGTCCTGGAACGCTTTCCATTCGCTTGCCGAGAGTGAATTCAACAGGCAGGAGAGCGGCAGCCACCGTCCTCCAGCAGTCGGAAGGCTTCGCACACAAGCCCGCTTCTTTGCGGCTTCGTTCTTCGCCTCTTCCAAGCAACCGCGATCTCTGCTTCTCAGAGGCGCAGAAGCGGCTAGTTCGCGCACAGCTCAGTAAAGCGGCAGCAAAGCGCTCTGGAGCGCCGCTTCAAGCCGAAAGACGCCGGGAAGCGGCACTTTCCTCCGGATAGCTCCGGAGCCGCGCTTCTGCTTCTCTAGTCATCTCTATCTCAGCGAAAAGCTTTCCCACTTCATTTGGCAAGGGGAGAGCGTACCTGCACTGCACACTAACCGCGGTTTGCAAAGAAAGAGGATTTGCTGCACATTCCAAGGACACGGCTCTTTCCGAGGCAATCTGCAACCTGCTGTCAGCTGGAAGTGCTCTCTGCCCTCTCCTGCCCAGCTCTAGGTACTAGCGGGCACTTTCCAGCCTGGCCGAGGCAAACAACCTCGAGAGATGTCACAGAGCCTAAGTGGAGCACAGATGCTCAAAAGCAGCAAAGCTGAAGAGCCTGGCTCAGCTTCACTAGTGTGGCAATTGACTGACTGCGAAAAACAAAGCAGCAGAGCACCGGGCTTCTGGGCGCTGTGAAGGCAATTGCCAAAACCAGGCAGCTGCTCCTTCCCAAGCACAGGCAGCTGCCTATGTTCTTGCTTGTCGACAAACTCACCGCTGCCCTTCTTTTCAGCAGCTGCCACCGTCTTCTGTGCATCTCGGAGCCTCTGGCGACGAGCAAGACTTGCCAAGGTGGGACGCATCAGGACCAAGTCAAAACCCAGGCAAGTTGTCCTGGAACGCTTTCCATTCGCTTGCCGAGAGTGAATTCAACAGGCAGGAGAGCGGCAGCCACCGTCCTCCGGCAGTCGGAAGGCTTGGCACACAAGCCCGCTTCTTTGCGGCTTCGTTCTTCGCCTCTTCCAAGCAACCGCGATCTCTGCTTCTCAGAGGCGCAGAAGCGGCTAGTTCGCGCACAGCTCAGTAAAGCGGCAGCAAAGCGCTCTGGAGCGCCGCTTCAAGCCGAAAGACGCCGGGAAGCGGCACTTTCCTCCGGATAGCTCCGGAGCCGCGCTTCTGCTTCTCTAGTCATCTCTATCTCAGCGAAAAGCTTTCCCACTCCATTTGGCAAGGGGAGAGCGTACCTGCACTGCACACTAACCGCGGTTTGCAAAGAAAGAGGATTTGCTGCACATTCCAAGGACACGGCTCTTTCCGAGGCAATCTGCAACCTGCTGTCAGATGGAAGTGCTCTCTGCCCTCTCCTGCCCAGCTCTAGGTACTAGCGGGCACTTTCCAGCCTGGCCGAGGCAAACAACCTCGAGAGATGTCACAGAGCCTAAGTGGAGCACAGATGCTCAAAAGCAGCAAAGCTGAAGAGCCTGGCTCAGCTTCACTAGTGTGCAATTGACTGACTGCGAAAAACAAAGCAGCAGAGCACCGGGCTTCTGGGCGCTGTGAAGGCAATTGCCAAAACCAGGCAGCTGCTCCTTCCCAAGCACAGGCAGCTGCCTATGTTCTTGCTTGTCGACAAACTCACCGCTGCCCTTCTTTTCAGCAGCTGCCACCGTCTTCTGTGCATCTCGGAGCCTCTGGCGACGAGCAAGACTTGCCAAGGTGGGACGCATCAGGACCAAGTCAAAACCCAGGCAAGTTGTCCTGGAACGCTTTCATTCGCTTGCCGAGAGTGAATTCAACAGGCAGGAGAGCGGCAGCCACCGTCCTCCGGCAGTCGGAAGGCTTGGCACACAAGCCCGCTTCTTTGCGGCTTCGTTCTTCGCCTCTTCCAAGCAACCGCGATCTCTGCTTCTCAGAGGCGCAGAAGCGGCTAGTTCGCGCACAGCTCAGTAAAGCGGCAGCAAAGCGCTCTGGAGCGCCGCTTCAAGCCGAAAGACGCCGGGAAGCGGCACTTTCCTCCGGATAGCTCCGGAGCCGCGCTTCTGCTTCTCTAGTCATCTCTATCTCAGGCGAAAAGCTTTCCCACTCCATTTGGCAAGGGGAGAGCGTACCTGCACTGCACACTAACCGCGGTTTGCAAAGAAAGAGGATTTGCTGCACATTCCAAGGACACGGCTCTTTCCGAGGCAATCTGCAACCTGCTGTCAGCTGGAAGTGCTCTCTGCCCTCTCCTGCCCAGCTCTAGGTACTAGCGGGCACTTGCCAGCCTGGCCGAGGCAAACAACCTCGAGAGATGTCACAGAGCCTAAGTGGAGCACAGATGCTCAAAAGCAGCAAAGCTGAAGAGCCTGGCTCAGCTTCACTAGTGTGCAATTGACTGACTGCGAAAAACAAAGCAGCAGAGCACCGGGCTTCTGGGCGCTGTGAAGGCAATTGCCAAAACCAGGCAGCTGCTCCTTCCCAAGCACAGGCAGCTGCCTATGTTCTTGCTTGTCGACAAACTCACCGCTGCCCTTCTTTTCAGCAGCTGCCACCGTCTTCTGTGCATCTCGGAGCCTCTGGCGACGAGCAAGACTTGCCAAGGTGGGACGCATCAGGACCAAGTCAAAACCCAGGCAAGTTGTCCTGGAACGCTTTCCATTCGCTTGCCGAGAGTGAATTCAACAGGCAGGAGAGCGGCAGCCACCGTCCTCCGGCAGTCGGAAGGCTTGGCACACAAGCCCGCTTCTTTGCGGCTTCGTTCTTCGCCTCTTCCAAGCAACCGCGATCTCTGCTTCTCGGAGGCGCAGAAGCGGCTAATTCGCGCACAGCTCAGCAGAGCGCCAGCGGAGCGCTCCGGAGCGCCTCTTCAAGCCGAAGACGCCGGGAAGCGGCACTTTCCTCCGGATAGCTCCGGAGCCGCTCTTCTGCTTCTCTAGTCATCTCTAGCTTAGCGAAAAGCTTTCCCACTCCATTTGGCAAGGGGAGAGTGTACCTACACTGCACACTAACCGCGGTTTGCAAAGAAAGAGGATTTGCTGCACATTCCAAGGACACGGCTCTTTCCGAGGCAATCTGCAACCTGCTGTCAGATGGAAGTGCTCTCTGCCCTCTCCTGCCCAGCTCTAGGTACTAGCGGGCACTTTCCAGCCTGGCCGAGGCAAACAACCTCAAGAGATGTCACAGAGCCTAAGTGGAGCACAGATGCTCAAAAGCAGCAAAGCTGAAGAGCCTGGCTCAGCTTCACTAGTGTGCAATTGACTGACTGCGAAAAACAAAGCAGCAGAGCACCGGGCTTCTGGGCGCTGTGAAGGCAATTGCCAAAACCAGGCAGCTGCTCCTTCCCAAGCACAGGCAGCTGCCTATGTTCTTGCTTGTCGACAAACTCACCGCTGCCCTTCTTTTCAGCAGCTGCCACCGTCTTCTGTGCATCTCGGAGCCTCTGGCGACGAGCAAGACTTGCCAAGGTGGGAGGCATCAGGGACCAAGTCAAAACCCAGGCAAGTTGTCCTGGAACGCTTTCCATTCGCTTGCCGAGAGTGAATTCAAGAGGCAGGAGAGCGGCAGCCACCGTCCTCCGGCAGTCGGAAGGCTTGGCACACAAGCCCGCTTCTTTGCGGCTTCGTTCTTCGCCTCTTCCAAGCAACCGCGATCTCTGCTTCTCAGAGGCGAAGAAGCGGCTAGTTCGCGCACAGCTCAGCAGAGCGCCAGCGGAGCACTCCGGAGCGCCGCTTCAAGCCGAAAGACGCCGGGAAGCGGCACTTTCCTCCGGATAGCTCCGGAGCCGCGCTTCTGCTTCTCTAGTCATCTCTAGCTTAGCGAAAAGTTTTCCCACTCCATTTGGCAAGGGGAGAGCGTACCTACACTGCACACTAACCGCGGTTTGCAAAGAAAGAGGATTTGCTGCACATTCCAAGGACACGGCTCTTTCGAGGCAATCTGCAACCTGCTGTGAGCTGGAAGTGCTCTCTGCCCTCTCCTGCCCAGCTCTAGGTACTAGCGGGCACTTGCCAGCCTGGCCGAGGCAAACAACCTCGAGAGATGTCACAGAGCCTAAGTGGAGCACAGATGCTCAAAAGCAGCAAAGCTGAAGAGCCTGGCTCAGCTTCACTAGTGTGCAATTGACTGACTGCGAAAAACAAAGCAGCAGAGCACCGGGCTTCTGGGCGCTGTGAAGGCAATTGCCAAAACCAGGCAGCTGCTCCTTCCCAAGCACAGGCAGCTGCCTATGTTCTTGCTTGTCGACAAACTCACCGCTGCCCTTCTTTTCAGCAGCTGCCACCGTCTTCTGTGCATCTCGGAGCCTCTGGCGACGAGCAAGACTTGCCAAGGTGGGAGGCATCAGGACCAAGTCAAAACCCAGGCAAGTTGTCCTGGAACGCTTTCCATTCGCTTGCCGAGAGTGAATTCAACAGGCAGGAGAGCGGCAGCCACCGTCCTCCGGCAGTCGGAAGGCTTGGCACACAAGCCCGCTTCTTTGCGGCTTCGTTCTTCGCCTCTTCCAAGCAACCGCGATCTCTGCTTCTCAGAGGCGCAGAAGCGGCTAGTTCGCGCACAGCTCAGTAGAGCGGCAGCAAAGCGCTCTGGAGCGCCGCTTCAAGCCGAAAGACGCCGGGAAGCGGCACTTTCCTCCGGATAGCTCCGGAGCCGCGCTTCTGCTTCTCTAGTCATCTCTATCTCAGCGAAAAGCTTTCCCACTCCATTTGGCAAGGGGAGAGCGTACCTGCACTGCACACTAACCGCGGTTTGCAAAGAAAGAGGATTTGCTGCACATTCCAAGGACACGGCTCTTTCCGAGGCAATCTGCAACCTGCTGTCAGATGGAAGTGCTCTCTGCCCTCTCCTGCCCAGCTCTAGGTACTAGCGGGCACTTTCCAGCCTGGCCGAGGCAAACAACCTCGAGAGATGTCACAGAGCCTAAGTGGAGCACAGATGCTCAAAAGCAGCAAAGCTGAAGAGCCTGGCTCAGCTTCACTAGTGTGCAATTGACTGACTGCGAAAAACAAAGCAGCAGAGCACCGGGCTTCTGGGCGCTGTGAAGGCAATTGCCAAAACCAGGCAGCTGCTCCTTCCCAAGCACAGGCAGCTGCCTATCTTCTTGCTTGTCGACAAACTCACCGCTGCCCTTCTTTTCAGCAGCTGCCACCGTCTTCTGTGCATCTCGGAGCCTCTGGCGACGAGCAAGACTTGCCAAGGTGGGACGCATCCGGACCAAGTCAAAACCCAGGCAAGTTGTCCTGGAACGCTTTCCATTCGCTTGCCGAGAGTGAATTCAAGAGGCAGGAGAGCGGCAGCCACCGTCCTCCGGCAGTCGGAAGGCTTCGCACACAAGCCCGCTTCTTTGCGGCTTCGTTCTTCGCCTCTTCCAAGCAACCGCGATCTCTGCTTCTCAGAGGCGAAGAAGCGGCTAATTCGCGCACAGCTCAGCAGAGCGCCAGCGGAGCGCTCTGGAGCGCCTCTTCAAGCCGAAAGACGCCGGGAAGCGGCACTTTCCTCCGGATAGCTCCGGAGCCGCGCTTCTGCTTCTCTAGTCATCTCTAGCTTAGCGAAAAGCTTTCCCACTCCAGTTGGCAAGGGGAGAGCGTACCTGCACTGCACACTAACCGCGGTTTGCAAAGAAAGAGGATTTGCTGCACATTCCAAGGACACGGCTCTTTCCGAGGCAATCTGCAACCTGCTGTGAGCTGGAAGTGCTCTCTGCCCTCTCCTGCCCAGCTCTAGGTACTAGCGGGCACTTTCCAGCCTGGCCGAGGCAAACCACCTCGAGAGATGTCACAGAGCCTAAGTGGAGTACAGATGCTCAAAAGCAGCAAAGCTGAAGAGCCTGGCTCAGCTTCACTAGTGTGCAATTGACTGACTGCGAAAAACAAAGCAGCAGAGCACCGGGCTTCTGGGCGCTGTGAAGGCAATTGCCAAAACCAGGCAGCTGCTCCTTCCCAAGCACAGGCAGCTGCCTATGTTCTTGCTTGTCGACAAACTCACCGCTGCCCTTCTTTTCAGCAGCTGCCACCGTCTTCTGTGCATCTCGGAGCCTCTGGCGACGAGCAAGACTTGCCAAGGTGGGACGCATCAGGACCAAGTCAAAACCCAGGCAAGTTGTCCTGGAACGCTTTCCATTCGCTTGCCGAGAGTGAATTCAAGAGGCAGGAGAGCGGCAGCCACCGTCCTCCGGCAGTCGGAAGGCTTGGCACACAAGCCCGCTTCTTTGCGGCTTCGTTCTTCGCCTCTTCCAAGCAACCGCGATCTCTGCTTCTCAGAGGCGAAGAAGCGGCTAGTTCGCGCACAGCTCAGCAGAGCGCCAGCGGAGCACTCCGGAGCGCCGCTTCAAGCCGAAAGACGCCGGGAAGCGGCACTTTCCTCCGGATAGCTCCGGAGCCGCGCTTCTGCTTCTCTAGTCATCTCTAGCTTAGCGAAAAGTTTTCCCACTCCATTTGGCAAGGGGAGAGCGTACCTACACTGCACACTAACCGCGGTTTGCAAAGAAAGAGGATTTGCTGCACATTCAAGGACACGGCTCTTTCCGAGGCAATCTGCAACCTGCTGTGAGCTGGAAGTGCTCTCTGCCCTCTCCTGCCCAGCTCTAGGTACTAGCGGGCACTTGCCAGCCTGGCCGAGGCAAACAACCTCGAGAGATGTCACAGAGCCTAAGTGGAGCACAGATGCTCAAAAGCAGCAAAGCTGAAGAGCCTGGCTCAGCTTCACTAGTGTGCAATTGACTGACTGCGAAAAAACAAAGCAGCAGAGCACCGGGCTTCTGGGCGCTGTGAAGGCAATTGCCAAAACCAGGCAGCTGCTCCTTCCCAAGCACAGGCAGCTGCCTATGTTCTTGCTTGTCGACAAACTCACCGCTGCCCTTCTTTTCAGCAGCTGCCACCGTCTTCTGTGCATCTCGGAGCCTCTGGCGACGAGCAAGACTTGCCAAGGTGGGAGGCATCAGGACCAAGTCAAAACCCAGGCAAGTTGTCCTGGAACGCTTTCCATTCGCTTGCCGAGAGTGAATTCAACAGGCAGGAGAGCGGCAGCCACCGTCCTCCGGCAGTCGGAAGGCTTGGCACACAAGCCCGCTTCTTTGCGGCTTCGTTCTTCGCCTCTTCCAAGCAACCGCGATCTCTGCTTCTCAGAGGCGCAGAAGCGGCTAGTTCGCGCACAGCTCAGTAGAGCGGCAGCAAAGCGCTCTGGAGCGCCGCTTCAAGCCGAAAGACGCCGGGAAGCGGCACTTTCCTCCGGATAGCTCCGGAGCCGCGCTTCTGCTTCTCTAGTCATCTCTATCTCAGCGAAAAGCTTTCCCACTCCATTTGGCAAGGGGAGAGCGTACCTGCACTGCACACTAACCGCGGTTTGCAAAGAAAGAGGATTTGCTGCACATTCCAAGGACACGGCTCTTTCCGAGGCAATCTGCAACCTGCTGTCAGATGGAAGTGCTCTCTGCCCTCTCCTGCCCAGCTCTAGGTACTAGCGGGCACTTTCCAGCCTGGCCGAGGCAAACAACCTCGAGAGATGTCACAGAGCCTAAGTGGAGCACAGATGCTCAAAAGCAGCAAAGCTGAAGAGCCTGGCTCAGCTTCACTAGTGTGCAATTGACTGACTGCGAAAAACAAAGCAGCAGAGCACCGGGCTTCTGGGCGCTGTGAAGGCAATTGCCAAAACCAGGCAGCTGCTCCTTCCCAAGCACAGGCAGCTGCCTATCTTCTTGCTTGTCGACAAACTCACCGCTGCCCTTCTTTTCAGCAGCTGCCACCGTCTTCTGTGCATCTCGGAGCCTCTGGCGACGAGCAAGACTTGCCAAGGTGGGACGCATCCGGACCAAGTCAAAACCCAGGCAAGTTGTCCTGGAACGCTTTCCATTCGCTTGCCGAGAGTGAATTCAAGAGGCAGGAGAGCGGCAGCCACCGTCCTCCGGCAGTCGGAAGGCTTCGCACACAAGCCCGCTTCTTTGCGGCTTCGTTCTTCGCCTCTTCCAAGCAACCGCGATCTCTGCTTCTCAGAGGCGAAGAAGCGGCTAATTCGCGCACAGCTCAGCAGAGCGCCAGCGGAGCGCTCTGGAGCGCCTCTTCAAGCCGAAAGACGCCGGGAAGCGGCACTTTCCTCCGGATAGCTCCGGAGCCGCGCTTCTGCTTCTCTAGTCATCTCTAGCTTAGCGAAAAGCTTTCCCACTCCAGTTGGCAAGGGGAGAGCGTACCTGCACTGCACACTAACCGCGGTTTGCAAAGAAAGAGGATTTGCTGCACATTCCAAGGACACGGCTCTTTCCGAGGCAATCTGCAACCTGCTGTGAGCTGGAAGTGCTCTCTGCCCTCTCCTGCCCAGCTCTAGGTACTAGCGGGCACTTTCCAGCCTGGCCGAGGCAAACCACCTCGAGAGATGTCACAGAGCCTAAGTGGAGTACAGATGCTCAAAAGCAGCAAAGCTGAAGAGCCTGGCTCAGCTTCACTAGTGTGCAATTGACTGACTGCGAAAAACAAAGCAGCAGAGCACCGGGCTTCTGGGCGCTGTGAAGGCAATTGCCAAAACCAGGCAGCTGCTCCTTCCCAAGCACAGGCAGCTGCCTATGTTCTTGCTTGTCGACAAACTCACCGCTGTCCTTCTTTTCAGCAGCTGCCACCGTCTTCTGTGCATCTCGGAGCCTCTGGCGACGAGCAAGACTTGCCAAGGTGGGACGCATCAGGACCAAGTCAAAACCCAGGCAAGTTGTCCTGGAACGCTTTCCATTCGCTTGCCGAGAGTGAATTCAACAGGCAGAAGAGCGGCAGCCACCGTCCTCCGGCAGTCGGAAGGCTTGGCACACAAGCCCGCTTCTTTGCGGCTTCGTTCTTCGCCTCTTCCAAGCAACCGCGATCTC
Source organism: Anomalospiza imberbis (assembly GCF_031753505.1). Taxonomy (NCBI): domain Eukaryota; kingdom Metazoa; phylum Chordata; class Aves; order Passeriformes; family Viduidae; genus Anomalospiza; species Anomalospiza imberbis. The sequence goes on from NW_027100238.1 coordinate 62,458, forward strand.
TGCTTCTCGGAGGCGCAGAAGCGGCTAATTCGCGCACAGCTCAGCAGAGCGCCAGCGGAGCGCTCCGGAGCGCCTCTTCAAGCCGAAAGACGCCGGGAAGCGGCACTTTCCTCCGGATAGCTCCGGAGCCGCTCTTCTGCTTCTCTAGTCATCTCTAGCTTAGCGAAAAGCTTTCCCACTCCATTTGGCAAGGGGAGAGTGTACCTGCACTGCACACTAACCGCGGTTTGCAAAGAAAGAGGATTTGCTGCACATTCCAAGGACACGGCTCTCTCCGAGGCAATCTGCAACCTGCTGTCAGATGGAAGTGCTCTCTGCCCTCTCCTGCCCAGCTCTAGGTACTAGCGGGCACTTTCCAGCCTGGGCGAGGCAAACAACCTCAAGAGATGTCACAGAGCCTAAGTGGAGCACAGATGCTCAAAAGCAGCAAAGCTGAAGAGCCTGGCTCAGCTTGACTAGTGTGCAATTGACTGACTGCGAAAAACAAAGCAGCAGAGCACCGGGCTTCTGGGCGCTGTGAAGGCAATTGCCAAAACCAGGCAGCTGCTCCTTCCCAAGCACAGGCAGCTGCCTATGTTCTTGCTTCTCGACAAACTCACCGCTGCCCTTCTTTTCAGCAGCTGCCACCGTCTTCTGTGCATCTCGGAGCCTCTGGCGACGAGCAAGACTTGCCAAGGTGGGAGGCATCAGGACCAAGTCAAAACCCAGGCAAGTTGTCCTGGAACGCTTTCCATTCGCTTGCCGAGAGTGAATTCAACAGGCAGGAGAGCGGCAGCCACCGTCCTCCGGCAGTCGGAAGGCTTGGCACACAAGCCCGCTTCTTTGCGGCTTCGTTCTTCGCCTCTTCCAAGCAACCGCGATCTCTGCTTCTCAGAGGCGAAGAAGCGGCTAATTCGCGCACAGCTCAGCAGAGCGCCAGCGGAGCACTCCGGAGCGCCGCTTCAAGCCGAAAGACGCCGGGAAGCGGCACTTTCCTCCGGATAGCTCCGGAGCCGCGCTTCTGCTTCTCTAGTCATCTCTAGCTTAGCGAAAAGTTTTCCCACTCCAGTTGGCAAGGGGAGAGCGTACCTACACTGCACACTAACCGCGGTTTGCAAAGAAAGAGGATTTGCTGCACATTCCAAGGACACGGCTCTTTCCGAGGCAATCTGCAACCTGCTGTGAGCTGGAAGTGCTCTCTGCCCTCTCCTGCCCAGCTCTAGGTACTAGCGGGCACTTTCCAGCCTGGCCGAGGCAAACAACCTCGAGAGATGTCACAGAGCCTAAGTGGAGCACAGATGCTCAAAAGCAGCAAAGCTGAAGAGCCTGGCTCAGCTTCACTAGTGTGCAATTGACTGACTGCGAAAAACAAAGCAGCAGAGCACCGGGCTTCTGGGCGCTGTGAAGGCAATTGCCAAAACCAGGCAGCTGCTCCTTCCCAAGCACAGGCAGCTGCCTATGTTCTTGCTTGTCGACAAACTCACCGCTGCCCTTCTTTTCAGCAGCTGCCACCGTCTTCTGTGCATCTCGGAGCCTCTGGCGACGAGCAAGACTTGCCAAGGTGGGACGCATCAGGACCAAGTCAAAACCCAGGCAAGTTGTCCTGGAACGCTTTCCATTCGCTTGCCGAGAGTGAATTCAACAGGCAGGAGAGCGGCAGCCACCGTCCTCCGGCAGTCGGAAGGCTTGGCACACAAGCCCGCTTCTTTGCGGCTTCGTTCTTCGCCTCTTCCAAGCAACCGCGATCTCTGCTTCTCAGAGGCGCAGAAGCGGCTAGTTCGCGCACAGCTCAGTAAAGCGGC
>NW_027100239.1:0-64195 GCF_031753505.1 Anomalospiza imberbis
TCGGCAAGCGAATGGAAAGCGTTCCAGGACAACTTGCCTGGGTTTTGACTTGGTCCTGATGCGTCCCACCTTGGCAAGTCTTGCTCGTCGCCAGAGGCTCCGAGATGCACAGAAGACGGTGGCAGCTGCTGAAAAGAAGGGCAGCGGTGAGTTTGTCGACAAGCAAGAACATAGGCAGCTGCCTGTGCTTGGGAAGGAGCAGCTGCCTGGTTTTGGCAATTGCCTTCACAGCGCCCAGAAGCCCGGTGCTCTGCTGCTTTGTTTTTCGCAGTCAGTCAATTGCACACTAGTGAAGCTGAGCCAGGCTCTTCAGCTTTGCTGCTTTTGAGCATCTGTGCTCCACTTAGGCTCTGTGACATCTCTCGAGGTTGTTTGCCTCGGCCAGGCTGGAAAGTGCCCGCTAGTAGCTAGAGCTGGGCAGGAGAGGCAGAGAGCACTTCCATCTGACAGCAGGTTGCAGATTGCCTCGGAGAGAGCCGTGTCCTTGGAATGTGCAGCAAATCCTCTTTCTTTGCAAACCGCGGTTAGTGTGCAGTGCAGGTACGCTCTCCCCTTGCCAAATGGAGTGGGAAAGCTTTTCGCTAAGCTAGAGATGACTAGAGAAGCAGAAGCGCGGGCTCCGGAGCTATCCGGAGGAAAGTGCCGCTTCCCCGGCGTCTTTCGGCTTGAAGCGGCGCTCCGGAGAGCTGCGCTGCCGCTCTACTGAGCTGTGCGCGAATTAGCCGCTTCTTCGCCTCCGAGAAGCAGAGATCGTGGTTGCTTGGAAGAGGCGAAGAACGAAGCCGCAAAGAAGCGGGCTTGTGTGCGAAGCCTTCCGACTGCCGGAGGACGGTGGCTGCCGCTCTCCTGCCTCTTGAATTCACTCTCGGCAAACGAATGGAAAGCGTTCCAGGACAACTTGCCTGGGTTTTGACTTGGTCCTGATGCGTCCCACCTTGGCAAGTCTTGCTCGTCGCCAGAGGCTCCGAGATGCACCGAAGACGGTGGCAGCTGCTGAAAAGAAGGGCAGCGGTGAGTTTGTCGACAAGCAAGAACATAGGCAGCTGCCTGTGCTTGGGAAGGAGCAGCTGCCTGGTTTTGGCAATTGCCTTCACAGCGCCCAGAAGCCCGGTGCTCTGCTGCTTTGTTTTTCGCAGTCAGTTAATTGCACACTAGTGAAGCTGAGCCAGGCTCTTCAGCTTTGCTGCTTTTGAGCATCTGTGCTCCACTTAGGCTCTGTGACATCTCTCGAGGTTGTTTGCCTTGCCCAGGCTGGAAAGTGCCCGCTAGTAGCTAGAGCTGGGCAGGAGAGGGCAGAGAGCACTTCCATCTGACAGCAGGTTGCAGATTGCCTCGGAGAGAGCCGTGTCCTTGGAATGTGCAGCAAATCCTCTTTCTTTGCAAACCGCGGTTAGTGTGCAGTGCAGGTACGCTCTCCCCCTTGCCAAATGGAGTGGGAAAGCTTTTGGCTAAGCTAGAGATGACTAGAGAAGCAGAAGCGCGGCTCCGGAGCAATCCGGAGGAAAGTGCCGTTTCCCGGGGTCTTTCGGCTTGAAGCGGCGCTCTGGAGCGCTTTGCTGCCGCTCTATTGAACTGTGCGCGAATTAGCCGCTTCTTCGCCTCCGAGAAGCAGAGATGGCGATTGCTTGGAAGAGGCGAAGAACGAAGCCGCAAAGAAGCGGGCTTGTGTGTGAAACCTTCCGACTGCCGGAGGACGGTGGCTGCCGCTCTCCTACCTGTTGAATTCACTCTCGGCAAGCGAATGGAAAGCGTTCCAGGACAACTTGCCTGGGTTTTGACTTGGTCCTGATGCGTCCCACCTTGGCAAGTCTTGCTCGTCGCCAGAGGCTCCGAGATGCACCGAAGACGGTGGCAGCTGCTGAAAAGAAGGGCAGCGGTGAGTTTGTCGACAAGCAAGAACATAGGCAGCTGCCTGTGCTTGGGAAGGAGCAGCTGCCTGGTTTTGGCAATTGCCTTCACAGCGCCCAGAAGCCGGTGCTCTGCTGCTTTGTTTTTCGCAGTCAGTCAATTGCACACTAGTGAAGCTGAGCCAGGCTCTTCAGCTTTGCTGCTTTTGAGCATCTGTGCTCCACTTAGGCTCTGTGACATCTCTCGAGGTTGTTTGCCTCGGCCAGGCTGGAAAGTGCCCGCTAGTACCTAGAGCTGGGCAGGAGAGGGCAGAGAGCACTTCCATCTGACAGCAGCTTGCAGATTGCCTCGGAGAGAGCCGTGTCCTTGGAATGTGCAGCAAATCCTCTTTCTTTGCAAACCGCGGTTAGTGTGCAGTGCAGGTACGCTCTCCCCTTGCCAAATGGAGTGGGAAAGCTTTTCGCTAAGCTAGAGATGACTAGAGAAGCAGAAGCGCGGCTCCGGAGCAATCGGAGGAAAGTGCCGTTTCCCGGGGTCTTTCGGCTTGAAGCGGCGCTCCGGAGCGCTTTGCTGCCGCTCTACTGAGCTGTGCGCGAATTAGCCGCTTCTTCGCCTCGAGAAGCAGAGATGGCGATTGCTTGGAAGAGGCGAAGAACGAAGCCGCAAAGAAGCGGGCTTGTGTGTGAAGCCTTCCGACTGCCGGAGGACGGTGGCTGCCGCTCTCCTACCTGTTGAATTCACTCTCGGCAAGCGAATGGAAAGCGTTCCAGGACAACTTGCCTGGGTTTTGACTTGGTCCTGATGCGTCCCACCTTGGCAAGTCTTGCTCGTCGCCAGAGGCTCCGAGATGCACCGAAGACGGTGGCAGCTGCTGAAAAGAAGGGCAGCGGTGAGTTTGTCGACAAGCAAGAACATAGGCAGCTGCCTGTGCTTGGGAAGGAGCAGCTGCCTGGTTTTGGCAATTGCCTTCACAGCGCCCAGAAGCCCGGTGCTCTGCTGCTTTGTTTTTCGCAGTCAGTCAATTGCACACTAGTGAAGCTGAGCCAGGCTCTTCAGCTTTGCTGCTTTTGAGCATCTGTGCCCCACTTATGCTCTGTGACATCTCTGGAGGTTGTTTGCCTCGGCCAGGCTGGAAAGTGCCCGCTAGTAGCTAGAGCTGGGCAGGAGAGGGCAGAGAGCACTTCCATCTGACAGCAGGTTGCAGATTGCCTCGGAAAGAGCCGTGTCCTTGGAATGTGCAGCAAATCCTCTTTCTTTGCAAACCGCGGTTAGTGTGCAGTGCAGGTACGCTCTCCCCTTGCCAAATGGAGTGGGAAAGCTTTTGGCTAAGCTAGAGATGACTAGAGAAGCAGAAGCGCGGCTCCGGAGCAATCCGGAGGAAAGTGCCGTTTCCGGCGTCTTTCGGCTTGAAGCGGCGCTCTGGAGCGCTTTGCTGCCGCTCTATTGAACTGTGCGCGAATTAGCCGCTTCTTCGCCCTCCGAGAAGCAGAGATGGCGATTGCTTGGAAGAGGCGAAGAACGAAGCCGCAAAGCGGGCTTGTGTGTGAAGCCTTCAGACTGCCGGAGGACGGGTGGCTGCCGCTCTCCTACCTGTTGAATTCACTCTCGGCAAGCGAATGGAAAGCGTTCCAGGACAACTTGCCTGGGTTTTGACTTGGTCCTGATGCGTCCCACCTTGGCAAGTCTTGCTCGTCGCCAGAGGCTCCGAGATGCACAGAAGACGGTGGCAGCTGCTGAAAAGAAGGGCAGCGGTGAGTTTGTCGACACGCAAGAACATAGGCAGCTGCCTGTGCTTGGGAAGGAGCAGCTGCCTGGTAGTGGCAATTGCCTTCACAGCGCCCAGAAGCCCGGTGCACTGCTGCTTTGTTTTTCGCAGTCAGTCAATTGCACACTAGTGAAGCTGAGCCAGGCTCTTCAGCTTTGCTGCTTTTGAGCATCTGTGCTCCACTTAGGCTCTGTGACATCTCTCGAGGTTGTTTGCCTCGGCCAGGCTGGAAAGTGCCCGCTAGTAGCTAGAGCTGGGCAGGAGAGGGCAGAGAGCACTTCCATCTGACAGCAGGTTGCAGATTGCCTCGGAGAGAGCCGTGTCCTTGGAATGTGCAGCAAATCCTCTTTCTTTGCAAACCGCGGTTAGTGTGCAGTGCAGGTACGCTCTCCCCCTTGCCAAATGGAGTGGGAAAGCTTTTCGCTAAGCTAGAGATGACTAGAGAAGCAGAAGCGCGGCTCCGGAGCTATCCGGAGGAAAGTGCCGCTTCCCGGCGTCTTTCGGCTTGAAGCGGCGCTCCGGAGAGCTGCGCTGCCGCTCTACTGAGCTGTGCGCGAATTAGCCGCTTCTTCGCCTCCGAGAAGCAGAGATCGTGGTTGCTTGGAAGAGGCGAAGAACGAAGCCGCAAAGAAGCGGGCTTGTGTGCGAAGCCTTCCGACTGCCGGAGGACGGTGGCTGCCGCTCTCCTGCCTGTTGAATTCACTCTCGGCAAGCGAATGGAAAGCGTTCCAGGACAACTTGCCTGGGTTTTGACTTGGTCCTGATGCGTCCCACCTTGGCAAGTCTTGCTCGTCGCCAGAGGCTCCGAGATGCACCGAAGACGGTGGCAGCTGCTGAAAAGAAGGGCAGCGGTGAGTTTGTCGACCAAGCAAGAACATAGGCAGCTGCCTGTGCTTGGGAAGGAGCAGCTGCCTGGTTTTGGCAATTGCCTTCACAGCGCCCAGAAGCCCGGTGCTCTGCTGCTTTGTTTTTCGCAGTCAGTCAATTGCACACTAGTGAAGCTGAGCCAGGCTCTTCAGCTTTGCTGCTTTTGAGCATCTGTGCCCCACTTATGCTCTGTGACATCTCTGGAGGTTGTTTGCCTCGGCCAGGCTGGAAAGTGCCCGCTAGTAGCTAGAGCTGGGCAGGGAGAGGGCAGAGAGCACTTCCATCTGACAGCAGGTTGCAGATTGCCTCGGAGAGAGCCGTGTCCTTGGAATGTGCAGCAAATCCTCTTTCTTTGCAAACCGCGGTTAGTGTGCAGTGCAGTACGCTCTCCCCTTGCCAAATGGAGTGGGAAAGCTTTTGGCTAAGCTAGAGATGACTAGAGAAGCAGAAGCGCGGCTCCGGAGCAATCCGGAGGAAAGTGCCGTTTCCCGGGGTCTTTCGGCTTGAAGCGGCGCTCTGGAGCGCTTTGCTGCCGCTCTATTGAACTGTGCGCGAATTAGCCGCTTCTTCGCCTCCGAGAAGCAGAGATGGCGATTGCTTGGAAGAGGCGAAGAACGAAGCCGCAAGAAGCGGGCTTGTGTGTGAAACCTTCCGACTGCCGGAGGACGGTGGCTGCCGCTCTCCTACCTGTTGAATTCACTCTCGGCAAGCGAATGGAAAGCGTTCCAGGACAACTTGCCTGGTGTTTTGACTTGGTCCTGATGCGTCCCCACCTTGGCAAGTCTTGCTCGTCGCCAGAGGCTCCGAGATGCACCGAAGACGGTGGCAGCTGCTGAAAAGAAGGGCAGCGGTGAGTTTGTCGACAAGCAAGAACATAGGCAGCTGCCTGTGCTTGGGAAGGAGCAGCTGCCTGGTTTTGGCAATTGCCTTCACAGCGCCCAGAAGCCCGGTGCTCTGCTGCTTTGTTTTTCGCAGTCAGTCAATTGCACACTAGTGAAGCTGAGCCAGGCTCTTCAGCTTTGCTGCTTTTGAGCATCTGTGCTCCACTTAGGCTCTGTGACATCTCTCGAGGTTGTTTGCCTCGGCCAGGCTGGAAAGTGCCCGCTAGTAGCTAGAGCTGGGCAGGAGAGGGCAGAGAGCACTTCCATCTGACAGCAGGTTGCAGATTGCCTCGGAGAGAGCCGTGTCCTTGGAATGTGCAGCAAATCCTCTTTCTTTGCAAACCGCGGTTAGTGTGCAGTGCAGGTACGCTCTCCCCTTGCCAAATGGAGTGGGAAAGCTTTTGGCTAAGCTAGAGATGACTAGAGAAGCAGAAGCGCGGCTCCGGAGCAATCCGGAGGAAAGTGCCGTTTCCCGGGGTCTTTCGGCTTGAAGCGGCGCTCCGGAGCGCTTTGCTGCCGCTCTACTGAGCTGTGCGCGAATTAGCCGCTTCTTCGCCTCCGAGAAGCAGAGATGGCGATTGCTTGGAAGAGGCGAAGAACGAAGCCGCAAAGAAGCGGGCTTGTGTGGTGAAGCCTTCCGACTGCCGGAGGACGGTGGCTGCCGCTCTCCTACCTGTTGAATTCACTCTCGGCAAGCGAATGGAAAGCGTTCCAGGACAACTTGCCTGGGTTTTGACTTGGTCCTGATGCGTCCCACCTTGGCAAGTCTTGCTCGTCGCCAGAGGCTCCGAGATGCACCGAAGACGGTGGCAGCTGCTGAAAAGAAGGGCAGCGGTGAGTTTGTCGACAAGCAAGAACATAGGCAGCTGCCTGTGCTTGGGAAGGAGCAGCTGCCTGGTTTTGGCAATTGCCTTCACAGCGCCCAGAAGCCCGGTGCTCTGCTGCTTTGTTTTTCGCAGTCAGTCAATTGCACACTAGTGAAGCTGAGCCAGGCTCTTCAGCTTTGCTGCTTTTGAGCATCTGTGCCCCACTTATGCTCTGTGACATCTCTGGAGGTTGTTTGCCTCGGCCAGGCTGGAAAGTGCCCGCTAGTAGCTAGAGCTGGGCAGGAGAGGGCAGAGAGCACTTCCATCTGACAGCAGGTTGCAGATTGCCTCGGAGAGAGCCGTGTCCTTGGAATGTGCAGCAAATCCTCTTTCTTTGCAAACCGCGGTTAGTGTGCAGTGCAGGTACGCTCTCCCCTTGCCAAATGGAGTGGGAAAGCTTTTCGCTAAGCTAGAGATGACTAGAGAAGCAGAAGCGCGGCTCCGGAGCTATCCGGAGGAAAGTGCCGTTTCCCGGCGTCTTTCGGCTTGAAGCGGCGCTCCGGAGCGCTCCGCTGCCGCTTTACTGAGCTGTATGCGAATTAGCCGCTTCTTCGCCTCCGAGAGGCAGAGATCGCGGTTGCTTAGAAGAGGCGAAGAACGAAGCCGCAAAGAAGCGGGCTTGTGTGTGAAGCCTTCCGACTGCCGGAGGACGGTGGCTGCCGCTCTCCTACCTGTTGAATTCACTCTCGGCAAGCGAATGAAAGCGTTCCAGGACAACTTGCCTGGGTTTTGACTTGGTCCTGATGCGTCCCACCTTGGCAAGTCTTGCTCGTCGCCAGAGGCTCCGAGATGCACAGAAGACGGTGGCAGCTGCTGAAAAGAAGGGCAGCGGTGAGTTTGTCGACAAGCAAGAACATAGGCAGCTGCCTGTGCTTGGGAAGGAGCAGCTGCCTGGTTTTGGCAATTGCCTTCACAGCGCCCAGAAGCCCGGTGCTCTGCTGCTTTGTTTTTCGCAGTCAGTCAATTGCACACTAGTGAAGCTGAGCCAGGCTCTTCAGCTTTGCTGCTTTTGAGCATCTGTGCCCCACTTATGCTCTGTGACATCTCTCGAGGTTGTTTGCCTCGGCCAGGCTGGAAAGTGCCCGCTAGTAGCTAGAGCTGGGCAGGAGAGGGCAGAGAGCACTTGCATCTGACAGCAGGTTGCAGATTGCCTCGGAAAGAGCCGTGTCCTTGGAATGTGCAGCAAATCCTCTTTCTTTGCAAACCGCGGTTAGTGTGCAGTGCAGGTACGCTCTCCCCTTGCCAAATGGAGTGGGAAAGCTTTTCGCTAAGCTAGAGATGACTAGAGAAGCAGAAGCGCGGCTCCGGAGCTATCCGGAGGAAAGTGCCGTTTCCCGGCGTCTTTCGGCTTGAAGCGGCGCTCCGGAGCGCTTTGCTGCCGCTCTACTGAGCTGTGCGCGAATTAGCCGCTTCTTCGCCTCCGAGAAGCAGAGATCGCGGTTGCTTGGAAGAGGCGAAGAACGAAGCCGCAAAGAAGCGGGCTTGTGTGTGAAGCCTTCCGACTGCCGGAGGGACGGGTGGCTGCCGCTCTCCTACCTGTTGAATTCACTCTCGGCAAGCGAATGGGAAAGCGTTCCAGGACAACTTGCCTGGGTTTTGACTTGGTCCTGATGCGTCCCACCTTGGCAAGTCTTGCTCGTCGCCAGAGGCTCCGAGATACACAGAAGACGGTGGCAGCTGCTGAAAAGAAGGGCAGCGGTGAGTTTGTCGACAAGCAAGAACATAGGCAGCTGCCTGTGCTTGGGAAGGAGCAGCTGCCTGGTTTTGGCAATTGCCTTCACAGCGCCCAGAAGCCCGGTGCTCTGCTGCTTTGTTTTTCGCAGTCAGTCAATTGCACACTAGTGAAGCTGAGCCAGGCTCTTCAGCTTTGCTGCTTTTGAGCATCTGTGCTCCACTTAGCTCTGTGACATCTCTCGAGGTTGTTTGCCTTGCCCAGGCTGGAAAGTGCCCGCTAGTAGCTAGAGCTGGGCAGGAGAGGGCAGAGAGCACTTCCATCTGACAGCAGGTTGCAGATTGCCTTGGAGAGAGCCGTGTCCTTGGAATGTGCAGCAAATCCTCTTTCTTTGCAAACCGCGGTTAGTGTGCAGTGCAGGTACGCTCTCCCCTTGCCAAATGGAGTGGGAAAGCTTTTCGCTAAGCTAGAGATGACTAGAGAAGCAGAAGCGCGGCTCCGGAGCTATCCGGAGGAAAGTGCCGTTTCCCGGGGTCTTTCGGCTTGAAGCGGCGCTCCGGAGCGCTTTGCTGCCGCTCTATTGAACTGTGCGCGAATTAGCCGCTTCTTCGCCTCCGAGAAGCAGAGATCGCGATTGCTTGGAAGAGGCGAAGAACGAAGCCGCAAAGAAGCGGGCTTGTGTGCGAAGCCTTCCGACTGCCGGAGGACGGTGGCTGCCGCTCTCCTGCCTGTTGAATTCACTCTCGGCAAGCGAATGAAAGCGTTCCAGGACAACTTGCCTGGGTTTTGACTTGGTCCTGATGCGTCCCACCTTGGCAAGTCTTGCTCGTCGCCAGAGGCTCGAGATACACAGAAGACGGTGGCAGCTGCTTGAAAAGAAGGGCAGCGGTGAGTTTGTCGACAAGCAAGAACATAGGCAGCTGCCTGTGCTTGGGAAGGAGCAGCTGCCTGGTTTTGGCAATTGCCTTCACAGCGCCCAGAAGCCCGGTGCTCTGCTGCTTTGTTTTTCGCAGTCAGTCAATTGCACACTAGTGAAGCTGAGCCAGGCTCTTCAGCTTTGCTGCTTTTGAGCATCTGTGCTCCACTTAGGCTCTGTGACATCTCTCGAGGTTGTTTGCCTTGCCCAGGCTGGAAAGTGCCCGCTAGTAGCTAGAGCTGGGCAGGAGAGGGCAGAGAGCACTTCCATCTGACAGCAGGTTGCAGATTGCCTCGGAAAGAGCCGTGTCCTTGGAATGTGCAGCAAATCCTCTTTCTTTGCAAACCGCGGTTAGTGTGCAGTGCAGGTACGCTCTCCCCTTGCCAAATGGAGTGGGAAAGCTTTTCGCTAAGCTAGAGATGACTAGAGAAGCAGAAGCGCGGCTCGGAGCAATCCGGAGGAAAGTGCCGTTTCCGGGGTCTTTCGGCTTGAAGCGGCGCTCCGGAGCGCTTTGCTGCCGCTCTATTGAACTGTGCGCGAATTAGCCGCTTCTTCGCCTCCGAGAAGCAGAGATCGCGATTGCTTGGAAGAGGCGAAGAACGAAGCCGCAAAGAAGCGGGCTTGTGTGCGAAGCCTTCCGACTGCCGGAGGACGGTGGCTGCCCGCTCTCCTGCCTGTTGAATTCACTCTCGGCAAGCGAATGGAAAGCGTTCCAGGACAACTTGGCCTGGGTTTTGACTTGGTCCTGATGCGTCCCACCTTGGCAAGTCTTGCTCGTCGCCAGAGGCTCCGAGATACACAGAAGACGGTGGCAGCTGCTGAAAAGAAGGGCAGCGGTGAGTTTGTCGACAAGCAAGAACATAGGCAGCTGCCTGTGCTTGGGAAGGAGCAGCTGCCTGGTTTTGGCAATTGCCTTCACAGCGCCCAGAAGCCCGGTGCTCTGCTGCTTTTTTTTTCGCAGTCAGTCAATTGCACACTAGTGAAGCTGAGCCAGGCTCTTCAGCTTTGCTGCTTTTGAGCATCTGTGCTCCACTTATGCTCTGTGACATCTCTCGAGGTTGTTTGCCTCGGCCAGGCTGGAAAGTGCCCGCTAGTAGCTAGAGCTGGGCAGGAGAGGGCAGAGAGCACTTCCATCTGACCAGCAGGTTGCAGATTGCCTCGGAGAGAGCCGTGTCCTTGGAATGTGCAGCAAATCCTCTTTCTTTGCAAACCGCGGTTAGTGTGCAGTGCAGGTACGCTCTCCCCTTGCCAAATGGAGTGGGAAAGCTTTTCGCTAAGCTAGAGATGACTAGAGAAGCAGAAGCGCGGCTCCGGAGCTATCCGGAGGAAAGTGCCGTTTCCCGGCGTCTTTCGGCTTGAAGCGGCGCTCCGGAGCGCTTTGCTGCCGCTCTACTGAGCTGTGCGCGAATTAGCCGCTTCTTCGCCTCCGAGAAGCAGAGATCGCGGTTGCTTGGAAGAGGCGAAGAACGAAGCCGCAAAGAAGCGGGCTTGTGTGTGAAGCCTTCCGACTGCCGGAGGACGGTGGCTGCCGCTCTCCTACCTGTTGAATTCACTCTCGGCAAGCGAATGGAAAGCGTTCCAGGACAACTTGCCTGGGTTTTGACTTGGTCCTGATGCGTCCCACCTTGGCAAGTCTTGCTCGTCGCCAGAGGCTCCGAGATACACAGAAGACGGTGGCAGCTGCTGAAAAGAAGGGCAGCGGTGAGTTTGTCGACAAGCAAGAACATAGGCAGCTGCCTGTGCTTGGGAAGGAGCAGCTGCCTGGTTTTGGCAATTGCCTTCACAGCGCCCAGAAGCCCGGTGCTCTGCTGCTTTGTTTTTCGCAGTCAGTCAATTGCACACTAGTGAAGCTGAGCCAGGGCTCTTCAGCTTTGCTGCTTTTGAGCATCTGTGCTCCACTTAGGCTCTGTGACATCTCTCGAGGTTGTTTGCCTTGCCCAGGCTGGAAAGTGCCCGCTAGTAGCTAGAGCTGGGCAGGAGAGGGGCAGAGAGCACTTCCATCTGACAGCAGGTTGCAGATTGCCTTGGAGAGAGCCGTGTCCTTGGAATGTGCAGCAAATCCTCTTTCTTTGCAAACCGCGGTTAGTGTGCAGTGCAGGTACGCTCTCCCCTTGCCAAATGGAGTGGGAAAGCTTTTCGCTAAGCTAGAGATGACTAGAGAAGCAGAAGCGCGGCTCCGGAGCTATCCGGAGGAAAGTGCCGTTTCCCGGGGTCTTTCGGCTTGAAGCGGCGCTCCGGAGCGCTTTGCTGCCGCTCTATTGAACTGTGCGCGAATTAGCCGCTTCTTCGCCTCCGAGAAGCAGAGATCGCGATTGCTTGGAAGAGGCGAAGAACGAAGCCGCAAAGAAGCGGGCTTGTGTGCGAAGCCTTCCGACTGCCGGAGGACGGTGGCTGCCGCTCTCCTGCCTGTTGAATTCACTCTCGGCAAGCGAATGGAAAGCGTTCCAGGACAACTTGCCTGGGTTTTGACTTGGTCCTGATGCGTCCCACCTTGGCAAGTCTTGCTCGTCGCCAGAGGCTCCGAGATACACAGAAGACGGTGGCAGCTGCTGAAAAGAAGGGCAGCGGTGAGTTTGTCGACAAGCAAGAACATAGGCAGCTGCCTGTGCTTGGGAAGGAGCAGCTGCCTGGTTTTGGCAATTGCCTTCACAGCGCCCAGAAGCCCGGTGCTCTGCTGCTTTGTTTTTCGCAGTCAGTCAATTGCACACTAGTGAAGCTGAGCCAGGCTCTTCAGCTTTGCTGCTTTTGAGCATCTGTGCTCCACTTAGGCTCTGTGACATCTCTCGAGGTTGTTTGCCTTGCCCAGGCTGGAAAGTGCCCGCTAGTAGCTAGAGCTGGGCAGGAGAGGGCAGAGAGCACTTCCATCTGACAGCAGGTTGCAGATTGCCTTGGAGAGAGCCGTGTCCTTGGAATGTGCAGCAAATCCTCTTTCTTTGCAAACCGCGGTTAGTGTGCAGTGCAGGTACGCTCTCCCCTTGCCAAATGGAGTGGGAAAGCTTTTCGCTAAGCTAGAGATGACTAGAGAAGCAGAAGCGCGGCTCCGGAGCAATCCGGAGGAAAGTGCCGTTTCCCGGGGTCTTTCGGCTTGAAGCGGCGCTCCGGAGCGCTTTGCTGCCGCTCTATTGAACTGTGCGCGAATTAGCCGCTTCTTCGCCTCCGAGAAGCAGAGATCGCGATTGCTTGGAAGAGGCGAAGAACGAAGCCGCAAAGAAGCGGGCTTGTGTGCGAAGCCTTCCGACTGCCGGAGGACGGTGGCTGCCGCTCTCCTGCCTGTTGAATTCACTCTCGGCAAGCGAATGGAAAGCGTTCCAGGACAACTTGCCTGGGTTTTGACTTGGTCCTGATGCGTCCCACCTTGGCAAGTCTTGCTCGTCGCCAGAGGCTCCGAGATACACAGAAGACGGTGGCAGCTGCTGAAAAGAAGGGCAGCGGTGAGTTTGTCGACAAGCAAGAACATAGGCAGCTGCCTGTGCTTGGGAAGGAGCAGCTGCCTGGTTTTGGCAATTGCCTTCACAGCGCCCAGAAGCCCGGTGCTCTGCTGCTTTTTTTTTCGCAGTCAGTCAATTGCACACTAGTGAAGCTGAGCCAGGCTCTTCAGCTTTGCTGCTTTTGAGCATCTGTGCTCCACTTATGCTCTGTGACATCTCTCGAGGTTGTTTGCCTCGGCCAGGCTGGAAAGTGCCCGCTAGTAGCTAGAGCTGGGCAGGAGAGGGCAGAGAGCACTTCCATCTGACAGCAGGTTGCAGATTGCCTCGGAGAGAGCCGTGTCCTTGGAATGTGCAGCAAATCCTCTTTCTTTGCAAACCGCGGTTAGTGTGCAGTGCAGGTACGCTCTCCCCTTGCCAAATGGAGTGGGAAAGCTTTTCGCTAAGCTAGAGATGACTAGAGAAGCAGAAGCGCGGCTCCGGAGCAATCCGGAGGAAAGTGCCGTTTCCCGGGGTCTTTCGGCTTGAAGCGGCGCTCTGGAGCGCTTTGCTGCCGCTCTATTGAACTGTGCGCGAATTAGCCGCTTCTTCGCCTCCGAGAAGCAGAGATGGCGATTGCTTGGAAGAGGCGAAGAATGAAGCCGCAAAGAAGCGGGCTTGTGTGTGAAACCTTCCGACTGCCGGAGGACGGTGGCTGCCGCTCTCCTGCCTCTTGAATTCACTCTCGGCAAGCGAATGGAAAGCGTTCCAGGACAACTTGCCTGGGTTTTGACTTGGTCCTGATGCGTCCCACCTTGGCAAGTCTTGCTCGTCGCCAGAGGCTCCGAGATGCACCGAAGACGGTGGCAGCTGCTGAAAAGAAGGGCAGCGGTGAGTTTGTCGACAAGCAAGAACATAGGCAGCTGCCTGTGCTTGGGAAGGAGCAGCTGCCTGGTTTTGGCAATTGCCTTCACAGCGCCCAGAAGCCCCGGTGCTCTGCTGCTTTGTTTTTCGCAGTCAGTCAATTGCACACTAGTGAAGCTGAGCCAGGCTCTTCAGCTTTGCTGCTTTTGAGCATCTGTGCCCCACTTATGCTCTGTGACATCTCTCGAGGTTGTTTGCCTCGGCCAGGCTGGAAAGTGCCCGCTAGTAGCTAGAGCTGGGCAGGAGAGGGCAGAGAGCACTTCCATCTGACAGCAGGTTGCAGATTGCCTCGGAGAGAGCCGTGTCCTTGGAATGTGCAGCAAATCCTCTTTCTTTGCAAACCGCGGTTAGTGTGCAGTGCAGGTACGCTCTCCCCTTGCCAAATGGAGTGGGAAAGCTTTTCGCTAAGCTAGAGATGACTAGAGAAGCAGAAGCGCGGCTCCGGAGCTATCCGGAGGAAAGTGCCGTTTCCCGGCGTCTTTCGGCTTGAAGCGGCGCTCCGGAGCGCTCCGCTGCCGCTTTACTGAGCTGTATGCGAATTAGCCGCTTCTTCGCCTCCGAGAAGCAGAGATCGCGGTTGCTTAGAAGAGGCGAAGAACGAAGCCGCAAAGAAGCGGGCTTGTGTGTGAAGCCTTCCGACTGCCGGAGGACGGTGGCTGCCGCTCTCCTACCTGTTGAATTCACTCTCGGCAAGCGAATGGAAAGCGTTCCAGGACAACTTGCCTGGGTTTTGACTTGGTCCTGATGCGTCCCACCTTGGCAAGTCTTGCTCGTCGCCAAGGCTCCGAGATGCACAGAAGACGGTGGCAGCTGCTGAAAAGAAGGGCAGCGGTGAGTTTGTCGACAAGCAAGAACATAGGCAGCTGCCTGTGCTTGGGAAGGAGCAGCTGCCTGGTTTTGGCAATTGCCTTCACAGCGCCCAGAAGCCCGGTGCTCTGCTGCTTTGTTTTTCGCAGTCAGTCAATTGCACACTAGTGAAGCTGAGCCAGGCTCTTCAGCTTTGCTGCTTTTGAGCATCTGTGCCCCACTTATGCTCTGTGACATCTCTCGAGGTTGTTTGCCTCGGCCAGGCTGGAAAGTGCCCGCTAGTACCTAGAGCTGGGCAGGAGAGGGCAGAGAGCACTTCCATCTGACAGCAGGTTGCAGATTGCCTCGGAAAGAGCCGTGTCCTTGGAATGTGCAGCAAATCCTCTTTCTTTGCAAACCGCGGTTAGTGTGCAGTGCAGGTACGCTCTCCCCTTGCCAAATGGAGTGGGAAAGCTTTTCGCTAAGCTAGAGATGACTAGAGAAGCAGAAGCGCGGCTCCGGAGCTATCCGGAGGAAAGTGCCGTTTCCCGGCGTCTTTCGGCTTGAAGCGGCGCTCTGGAGCGCTTTGCTGCCGCTCTATTGAACTGTGCGCGAATTAGCCGCTTCTTCGCCTCCGAGAAGCAGAGATCGCGATTGCTTGGAAGAGGCGAAGAACGAAGCCGCAAAGAAGCGGGCTTGTGTGTGAAGCCTTCAGACTGCCGGAGGACGGTGGCTGCCGCTCTCCTACCTGTTGAATTCACTCTCGGCAAGCGAATGAAAGCGTTCCAGGACAACTTGCCTGGGTTTTGACTTGGTCCTGATGCGTCCCCACCTTGGCAAGTCTTGCTCGTCGCCAGAGGCTCCGAGATACACAGAAGACGGTGGCAGCTGCTGAAAAGAAGGGCAGCGGTGAGTTTGTCGACAAGCAAGAACATAGGCAGCTGCCTGTGCTTGGGAAGGAGCAGCTGCCTGGTTTTGGCAATTGCCCTTCACAGCGCCCAGAAGCCCGGTGCTCTGCTGCTTTGTTTTTCGCAGTCACTCAATTGCACACTAGTGAAGCTGAGCCAGGCTCTTCAGCTTTGCTGCTTTTGAGCATCTGTGCCCCACTTATGCTCTGTGACATCTCTCGAGGTTGTTTGCCTCGGCCAGGCTGGAAAGTGCCCGCTAGTAGCTAGAGCTGGGGCAGGAGAGGGCAGAGAGCACTTGCATCTGACAGCAGGTTGCAGATTGCCTCGGAAAGAGCCGTGTCCTTGGAATGTGCAGCAAATCCTCTTTCTTTGCAAACCGCGGTTAGTGTGCAGTGCAGGTACGCTCTCCCCTTGCCAAATGGAGTGGGGAAAGCTTTTCGCTAAGCTAGAGATGACTAGAGAAGCAGAAGCGCGGCTCCGGAGCTATCCGGAGGAAAGTGCCCGTTTCCCGGCGTCTTTCGGCTTGAAGCGGCGCTCCGGAGCGCTTTGCTGCCGCTCTACTGAGCTGTGCGCGAATTAGCCGCTTCTTCGCCTCCGAGAAGCAGAGATCGCGGTTGCTTGGAAGAGGCGAAGAACGAAGCCGCAAAGAAGCGGGCTTGTGTGTGAAGCCTTCCGACTGCCGGAGGACGGTGGCTGCCGCTCTCCTACCTGTTGAATTCACTCTCGGCAAGCGAATGGAAAGCGTTCCAGGACAACTTGCCTGGGTTTTGACTTGGTCCTGATGCGTCCCACCTTGGCAAGTCTTGCTCGTCGCCAGAGGCTCCGAGATACACAGAAGACGGTGGCAGCTGCTGAAAAGAAGGGCAGCGGTGAGTTTGTCGACAAGCAAGAACATAGGCAGCTGCCTGTGCTTGGGAAGGAGCAGCTGCCTGGTTTTGGCAATTGCCTTCACAGCGCCCAGAAGCCCGGTGCTCTGCTGCTTTGTTTTTCGCAGTCAGTCAATTGCACACTAGTGAAGCTGAGCCAGGCTCTTCAGCTTTGCTGCTTTTGAGCATCTGTGCTCCACTTAGGCTCTGTGACATCTCTCGAGGTTGTTTGCCTCGGCCAGGCTGGAAAGTGCCCGCTAGTAGCTAGAGCTGGGCAGGAGAGGGCAGAGAGCACTTGCATCTGACAGCAGGTTGCAGATTGCCTTGGAGAGAGCCGTGTCCTTGGAATGTGCAGCAAATCCTCTTTCTTTGCAAACCGCGGTTAGTGTGCAGTGCAGGTACGCTCTCCCCTTGCCAAATGGAGTGCTTTTCGCTAAGCTAGAGATGACTAGAGAAGCAGAAGCGCGGCTCCGGAGCAATCCGGAGGAAAGTGCCGTTTCCCGGCGTCTTTCGGCTTGAAGCGGCGCTCCGGAGCGCTTTGCTGCCGCTCTATTGAACTGTGCGCGAATTAGCCGCTTCTTCGCCTCCGAGAAGCAGAGATGGCGATTGCTTGGAAGAGGCGAAGAACGAAGCCGCAAAGA
The DNA here is from genome assembly GCF_031753505.1 of Anomalospiza imberbis. Taxonomy (NCBI): domain Eukaryota; kingdom Metazoa; phylum Chordata; class Aves; order Passeriformes; family Viduidae; genus Anomalospiza; species Anomalospiza imberbis. The sequence continues at coordinate 16,345 of NW_027100239.1, forward strand.
AGCGGGCTTGTGTGCGAAGCCTTCCGACTGCCGGAGGACGGTGGCTGCCGCTCTCCTGCCTGTTGAATTCACTCTCGGCAAGCGAATGGAAAGCGTTCCAGGACAACTTGCCTGGGTTTTGACTTGGTCCTGATGCGTCCCACCTTGGCAAGTCTTGCTCGTCGCCAGAGGCTCCGAGATACACAGAAGACGGTGGCAGCTGCTGAAAGAAGGGCAGCGGTGAGTTTGTCGACAAGCAAGAACATAGGCAGCTGCCTGTGCTTGGGAAGGAGCAGCTGCCTGGTTTTGGCAATTGCCTTCACAGCGCCCAGAAGCCCGGTGCTCTGCTGCTTTGTTTTTCGCAGTCAGTCAATTGCACACTAGTGAAGCTGAGCCAGGCTCTTCAGCTTTGCTGCTTTTGAGCATCTGTGCTCCACTTATGCTCTGTGACATCTCTCGAGGTTGTTTGCCTCGGCCAGGCTGGAAAGTGCCCGCTAGTAGCTAGAGCTGGGCAGAGAGGGCAGAGAGCACTTGCATCTGACAGCAGGTTGCAGATTGCCTCGGAGAGAGCCGTGTCCTTGGAATGTGCAGCAAATCCTCTTTCTTTGCAAACCGCGGTTAGTGTGCAGTGCAGGTACGCTCTCCCCCTTGCCAAATGGAGTGGGAAAGCTTTTCGCTAAGCTAGAGATGACTAGAGAAGCAGAAGCGCGGCTCCGGAGCAATCCGGAGGAAAGTGCCGTTTCCCGGGGTCTTTCGGCTTGAAGCGGCGCTCTGGAGCGCTTTGCTGCCGCTCTATTGAACTGTGCGCGAATTAGCCGCTTCTTCGCCTCCGAGAAGCAGAGATGGCGATTGCTTGGAAGAGGCGAAGAATGAAGCCGCAAAGAAGCGGGCTTTGTGTGTGAAACCTTCCGACTGCCGGAGGACGGTGGCTGCCGCTCTCCTACCTGTTGAATTCACTCTCGGCAAGCGAATGGAAAGCGTTCCAGGACAACTTGCCCTGGGTTTTGACTTGGTCCTGATGCGTCCCACCTTGGCAAGTCTTGCTCGTCGCCAGAGGCTCCGAGATGCACCGAAGACGGTGGCAGCTGCTGAAAAGAAGGGCAGCGGTGAGTTTGTCGACAAGCAAGAACATAGGCAGCTGCCTGTGCTTGGGAAGGAGCAGCTGCCTGGTTTTGGCAATTGCCTTCACAGCGCCCAGAAGCCCGGTGCTCTGCTGCTTTGTTTTTCGCAGTCAGTCAATTGCACACTAGTGAAGCTGAGCCAGGCTCTTCAGCTTTGCTGCTTTTGAGCATCTGTGCTCCACTTAGGCTCTGTGACATCTCTCGAGGTTGTTTGCCTCGGCCAGGCTGGAAAGTGCCCGCTAGTAGCTAGAGCTGGGCAGGAGAGGGCAGAGAGCACTTCCATCTGACAGCAGGTTGCAGATTGCCTCGGAGAGAGCCGTGTCCTTGGAATGTGCAGCAAATCCTCTTTCTTTGCAAACCGCGGTTAGTGTGCAGTGCAGGTACGCTCTCCCCTTGCCAAATGGAGTGGGAAAGCTTTTCGCTAAGCTAGAGATGACTAGAGAAGCAGAAGCGCGGCTCCGGAGCTATCCGGAGGAAAGTGCCGCTTCCCGGCGTCTTTCGGCTTGAAGCGGCGCTCCGGAGCGCTCCGCTGCCGCTTTACTGAGCTGTGCGCGAATTAGCCGCTTCTTCGCCTCCGAGAAGCAGAGATCGCGGTTGCTTAGAAGAGGCGAAGAACGAAGCCGCAAAGAAGCGGGCTGGTGTGTGAAGCCTTCCGACTGCCGGAGGACGGTGGCTGCCGCTCTCCTACCTGTTGAATTCACTCTCGGCAAGCGAATGGAAAGCGTTCCAGGACAACTTGCCTGGGTTTTGACTTGGTCCTGATGCGTCCCACCTGGCAAGTCTTGCTCGTCGCCAGAGGCTCCGAGATGCACCGAAGACGGTGGCAGCTGCTGAAAAGAAGGGCAGCGGTGAGTTTGTCGACAAGCAAGAACATAGGCAGCTGCCTGTGCTTGGGAAGGAGCAGCTGCCTGGTTTTGGCAATTGCCTTCACAGCGCCCAGAAGCCCGGTGCTCTGCTGCTTTGTTTTTCGCAGTCAGTCAATTGCACACTAGTGAAGCTGAGCCAGGCTCTTCAGCTTTGCTGCTTTTGAGCATCTGTGCTCCACTTAGGCTCTGTGACATCTCTCGAGGTTGTTTGCCTCGCCCAGGCTGGAAAGTGCCCGCTAGTACCTAGAGCTGGGCAGGAGAGGGCAGAGAGCACTTCCATCTGAGCAGCAGGTTGCAGATTGCCTCGGAGAGAGCCGTGTCCTTGGAATGTGCAGCAAATCCTCTTTCTTTGCAAACCGCGGTTAGTGTGCAGTGCAGGTACGCTCTCCCCTTGCCAAATGGAGTGGGAAAGTTTTTCGCTAAGCTAGAGATGACTAGAGAAGCAGAAGCGCGGCTCCGGAGCTATCCGGAGGAAAGTGCCGTTTCCCGGCGTCTTTCGGCTTGAAGCGGCGCTCCGAGCGCTCCGCTGCCGCTTTACTGAGCTGTATGCGAATTAGCCGCTTCTTCGCCTCCGAGAAGCAGAGATCGCGGTTGCTTAGAAGAAGCGAAGAACGAAGCCGCAAAGAAGCGGGCTTGTGTGTGAAGCCTTCCGACTGCCGGAGGACGGTGGCTGCCGCTCTCCTACCTGTTGAATTCACTCTCGGCAAGCGAATGGAAAGCGTTCCAGGACAACTTGCCTGGGTTTTGACTTGGTCCTGATGCGTCCCACCTTGGCAAGTCTTGCTCGTCGCCAGAGGCTCCGAGATGCACCGAAGACGGTGGCAGCTGCTGAAAAGAAGGGCAGCGGTGAGTTTGTCGACAAAGCAAGAACATAGGCAGCTGCCTGTGCTTGGGAAGGAGCAGCTGCCTGGTTTTGGCAATTGCCTTCACAGCGCCAGAAGCCCGGTGCTCTGCTGCTTTGTTTTTCGCAGTCAGTCAATTGCACACTAGTGAAGCTGAGCCAGGCTCTTCAGCTTTGCTGCTTTTGAGCATCTGTGCCCCACTTATGCTCTGTGACATCTCTCGAGGTTGTTTGCCTCGGCCAGGCTGGAAAGTGCCCGCTAGTAGCTAGAGCTGGGCAGGAGAGGGCAGAGAGCACTTGCATCTGACAGCAGGTTGCAGATTGCCTCGGAAAGAGCCGTGTCCTTGGAATGTGCAGCAAATCCTCTTTCTTTGCAAACCGCGGTTAGTGTGCAGTGCAGGTACGCTCTCCCTTGCCAAATGGAGTGGGAAAGCTTTTCGCTAAGCTAGAGATGACTAGAGAAGCAGAAGCGCGGCTCCGGAGCTATCCGGAGGAAAGTGCCGTTTCCCGGCGTCTTTCGGCTTGAAGCGGCGCTCCGGAGCGCTTTGCTGCCGCTCTATTGAACTGTGCGCGAATTAGCCGCTTCTTCGCCTCCGAGAAGCAGAGATGGCGATTGCTTGGAAGAGGCGAAGAATGAAGCCGCAAAGAAGCGGGCTTGTGTGTGAAACCTTCCGACTGCCGGAGGACGGTGGCTGCCGCTCTCCTACCTGTTGAATTCACTCTCGGCAAGCGAATGGAAAGCGTTCCAGGACAACTTGCCTGGGTTTTGACTTGGTCCTGATGCGTCCCACCTTGGCAAGTCTTGCTCGTCGCCAGAGGCTCCGAGATGCACCGAAGACGGTGGCAGCTGCTGAAAAGAAGGGCAGCGGTGAGTTTGTCGACAAGCAAGAACATAGGCAGCTGCCTGTGCTTGGGAAGGAGCAGCTGCCTGGTTTTGGCAATTGCCTTCACAGCGCCCAGAAGCCCGGTGCTCTGCTGCTTTGTTTTTCGCAGTCAGTCAATTGCACACTAGTGAAGCTGAGCCAGGCTCTTCAGCTTTGCTGCTTTGAGCATCTGTGCTCCACTTAGGCTCTGTGACATCTCTCGAGGTTGTTTGCCTCGGCCAGGCTGGAAAGTGCCCGCTAGTAGCTAGAGCTGGGCAGGAGAGGGCAGAGAGCACTTCCATCTGACAGCAGGTTGCAGATTGCCTCGGAGAGAGCCGTGTCCTTGGAATGTGCAGCAAATCCTCTTTCTTTGCAAACCGCGGTTAGTGTGCAGTGCAGGTACGCTCTCCCCTTGCCAAATGGAGTGGGAAAGCTTTTCGCTAAGCTAGAGATGACTAGAGAAGCAGAAGCGCGGCTCCGGAGCTATCCGGAGGAAAGTGCCGCTTCCCGGCGTCTTTCGGCTTGAAGCGGCGCTCCGGAGCGCTCCGCTGCCGCTTTTACTGAGCTGTGCGCGAATTAGCCGCTTCTTCGCCTCCGAGAAGCAGAGATCGCGGTTGCTTAGAAGAGGCGAAGAACGAAGCCGCAAAGAAGCGGGCTGGTGTGTGAAGCCTTCCGACTGCCGGAGGACGGTGGCTGCCGCTCTCCTACCTGTTGAATTCACTCTCGGCAAGCGAATGGAAAGCGTTCCAGGACAACTTGCCTGGGTTTTGACTTGGTCCTGATGCGTCCCACCTTGGCAAGTCTTGCTCGTCGCCAGAGGCTCCGAGATGCACCGAAGACGGTGGCAGCTGCTGAAAAGAAGGGCAGCGGTGAGTTTGTCGACAAGCAAGAACATAGGCAGCTGCCTGTGCTTGGGAAGGAGCAGCTGCCTGGTTTTGGCAATTGCCTTCACAGCGCCCAGAAGCCCGGTGCTCTGCTGCTTTGTTTTTCGCAGTCAGTCAATTGCACACTAGTGAAGCTGAGCCAGGCTCTTCAGCTTTGCTGCTTTTGAGCATCTGTGCTCCACTTAGGCTCTGTGACATCTCTCGAGGTTGTTTGCCTCGCCCAGGCTGGAAAGTGCCCGCTAGTACCTAGAGCTGGGCAGGAGAGGGCAGAGAGCACTTCCATCTGACAGCAGGTTGCAGATTGCCTCGGAGAGAGCCGTGTCCTTGGAATGTGCAGCAAATCCTCTTTCTTTGCAAACCGCGGTTAGTGTGCAGTGCAGGTACGCTCTCCCCTTGCCAAATGGAGTGGGAAAGTTTTTCGCTAAGCTAGAGATGACTAGAGAAGCAGAAGCGCGGCTCCGGAGCTATCCGGAGGAAAGTGCCGTTTCCCGGCGTCTTTCGGCTTGAAGCGGCGCTCCGGAGCGCTCCGCTGCCGCTTTACTGAGCTGTATGCGAATTAGCGCTTCTTCGCCTCCGAGAAGCAGAGATCGCGGTTGCTTAAAGAAGCGAAGAACGAAGCCGCAAAGAAGCGGGCTTGTGTGTGAAGCCTTCCGACTGCCGGAGGACGGTGGCTGCCGCTCTCCTACCTGTTGAATTCACTCTCGGCAAGCGAATGGAAAGCGTTCCAGGACAACTTGCCTGGGTTTTGACTTGGTCCTGATGCGTCCCACCTTGGCAAGTCTTGCTCGTCGCCAGAGGCTCCGAGATGCACCGAAGACGGTGGCAGCTGCTGAAAAGAAGGGCAGCGGTGAGGTTTGTCGACAAGCAAGAACATAGGCAGCTGCCTGTGCTTGGGAAGGAGCAGCTGCCTGGTTTTGGCAATTGCCTTCACAGCGCCCAGAAGCCCGGTGCTCTGCTGCTTTGTTTTTCGCAGTCAGTCAATTGCACACTAGTGAAGCTGAGCCAGGCTCTTCAGCTTTGCTGCTTTTGAGCATCTGTGCCCCACTTATGCTCTGTGACATCTCTCGAGGTTGTTTGCCTCGGCCAGGCTGGAAAGTGCCCGCTAGTAGCTAGAGCTGGGCAGGAGAGGGCAGAGAGCACTTGCATCTGACAGCAGGTTGCAGATTGCCTCGGAAAGAGCCGTGTCCTTGGAATGTGCAGCAAATCCTCTTTCTTTGCAAACCGCGGTTAGTGTGCAGTGCAGGTACGCTCTCCCCTTGCCAAATGGAGTGGGAAAGCTTTTCGCTAAGCTAGAGATGACTAGAGAAGCAGAAGCGCGGCTCCGGAGCTATCCGAGGAAAGTGCCGTTTCCCGGCGTCTTTCGGCTTGAAGCGGCGCTCTGGAGCGCTTTGCTGCCGCTCTATTGAACTGTGCGCGAATTAGCCGCTTCTTCGTCTCCGAGAAGCAGAGATGGCGATTGCTTGGAAGAGGCGAAGAACGAAGCCGCAAAGAAGCGGGCTTGTGTGTGAAGCCTTCAGACTGCCGGAGGACGGTGGCTGCCGCTCTCCTGCCTCTTGAATTCACTCTCGGCAAGCGAATGGAAAGCGTTCCAGGACAACTTGCCTGGGTTTTGACTTGGTCCTGATGCGTCCCACCTTGGCAAGTCTTGCTCGTCGCCAGAGGCTCCGAGATACACAGAAGACGGTGGCAGCTGCTGAAAAGAAGGGCAGCGGTGAGTTTGTCGACAAGCAAGAACATAGGCAGCTGCCTGTGCTTGGGAAGGAGAAACTGCCTGGTTTTGGCAATTGCCTTCACAGCGCCCAGAAGCCCGGTGCTCTGCTGCTTTGTTTTTCGCAGTCAGTCAATTGCACACTAGTGAAGCTGAGCCAGGCTCTTCAGCTTTGCTGCTTTTGAGCATCTGTGCTCCACTTATGCTCTGTGACATCTCTCGAGGTTGTTTGCCTCGGCCAGGCTGAAAGTGCCCGCTAGTAGCTAGAGCTGGGCAGGAGAGGGCAGAGAGCACTTCCATCTGACAGCAGGTTGCAGATTGCCTCGGAGAGAGCCGTGTCCTTGGAATGTGCAGCAAATCCTCTTTCTTTGCAAACCGCGGTTAGTGTGCAGTGCAGGTACGCTCTCCCCTTGCCAAATGGAGTGGGAAAGCTTTTCGCTAAGCTAGAGATGACTAGAGAAGCAGAAGCGCGGCTCCGGAGCTATCCGGAGGAAAGTGCCGCTTCCCGGCGTCTTTCGGCTTGAAGCGGCGCTCCGGAGCGCTCCGCTGCCGCTTTACTGAGCTGTGCGCGAATTAGCCGCTTCTTCGCCTCCGAGAAGCAGAGATCGCGGTTGCTTAGAAGAGGCGAAGAACGAAGCCGCAAAGAAGCGGGCTGGTGTGTGAAGCCTTCCGACTGCCGGAGGGACGGTGGCTGCCGCTCTCCTACCTGTTGAATTCACTCTCGGCAAGCGAATGGAAAGCGTTTCCAGGACAACTTGCCTGGGTTTTGACTTGGTCCTGATGCGTCCCACCTTGGCAAGTCTTGCTCGTCGCCAGAGGCTCCGAGATGCACCGAAGACGGTGGCAGCTGCTGAAAAGAAGGGCAGCGGTGAGTTTGTCGACAAGCAAGAACATAGGCAGCTGCCTGTGCTTGGAAGGAGCAGCTGCCTGGTTTTGGCAATTGCCTTCACAGCGCCCAGAAGCCCGGTGCTCTGCTGCTTTGTTTTTCGCAGTCAGTCAATTGCACACTAGTGAAGCTGAGCCAGGCTCTTCAGCTTTGCTGCTTTTGAGCATCTGTGCTCCACTTAGGCTCTGTGACATCTCTCGAGGTTGTTTGCCTCGGCCAGGCTGGAAAGTGCCCGCTAGTAGCTAGAGCTGGGCAGGAGAGGGCAGAGAGCACTTCCATCTGACAGCAGGTTGCAGATTGCCTCGGAGAGAGCCGTGTCCTTGGAATGTGCAGCAAATCCTCTTTCTTTGCAAACCGCGGTTAGTGTGCAGTGCAGGTACGCTCTCCCCTTGCCAAATGGAGTGGGAAAGTTTTTCGCTAAGCTAGAGATGACTAGAGAAGCAGAAGCGCGGCTCCGGAGCTATCCGGAGGAAAGTGCCGTTTCCCGGGTCTTTCGGCTTGAAGCGGCGCTCCGGAGCGCTCCGCTGCCGCTTTACTGAGCTGTATGCGAATTAGCCGCTTCTTCGCCTCCGAGAAGCAGAGATCGCGGTTGCTTAGAAGAAGCGAAGACGAAGCCGCAAAGAAGCGGGCTTGTGTGTGAAGCCTTCCGACTGCCGGAGGACGGTGGCTGCCGCTCTCCTACCTGTTGAATTCACTCTCGGCAAGCGAATGGAAAGCGTTCCAGGACAACTTGCCTGGGTTTTGACTTGGTCCTGATGCGTCCCACCTTGGCAAGTCTTGCTCGTCGCCAGAGGGCTCCGAGATGCACCGAAGACGGTGGCAGCTGCTGAAAAGAAGGGCAGCGGTGAGTTTGTCGACAAGCAAGAACATAGGCAGCTGCCTGTGCTTGGGAAGGAGCAGCTGCCTGGTTTTGGCAATTGCCTTCACAGCGCCCAGAAGCCCGGTGCTCTGCTGCTTTGTTTTTTCGCAGTCAGTCAATTGCACACTAGTGAAGCTGAGCCAGGCTCTTCAGCTTTGCTGCTTTTGAGCATCTGTGCCCCACTTATGCTCTGTGACATCTCTCGAGGTTGTTTGCCTCGGCCAGGCTGGAAAGTGCCCGCTAGTAGCTAGAGCTGGGCAGGAGAGGGCAGAGAGCACTTGCATCTGACAGCAGGTTGCAGATTGCCTCGGAAAGAGCCGTGTCCTTGGAATGTGCAGCAAATCCTCTTTCTTTGCAAACCGCGGTTAGTGTGCAGTGCAGGTACGCTCTCCCCTTGCCAAATGGAGTGGGAAAGCTTTTCGCTAAGCTAGAGATGACTAGAGAAGCAGAAGCGCGGCTCCGGAGCTATCCGGAGGAAAGTGCCGTTTCCCGGCGTCTTTCGGCTTGATGCGGCGCTCTGGAGCGCTTTGCTGCCGCTCTATTGAACTGTGCGCGAATTAGCGCTTCTTCGTCTCCGAGAAGCAGAGATGGCGATTGCTTGGAAGAGGCGAAGAACGAAGCCGCAAAGAAGCGGGCTTGTGTGTGAAGCCTTCAGACTGCCGGAGGACGGTGGCTGCCGCTCTCCTACCTGTTGAATTCACTCTCGGCAAGCGAATGGAAAGCGTTCCAGGACAACTTGCCTGGGTTTTGACTTGGTCCTGATGCGTCCCACCTTGGCAAGTCTTGCTCGTCGCCAGAGGCTCCGAGATACACAGAAGACGGTGGCAGCTGCTGAAAAGAAGGGCAGCGGTGAGTTTGTCGACAAGCAAGAACATAGGCAGCTGCCTGTGCTTGGGAAGGAGCAGCTGCCTGGTTTTGGCAATTGCCTTCACAGCGCCCAGAAGCCCGGTGCTCTGCTGCTTTGTTTTTCGCAGTCAGTCAATTGCACACTAGTGAAGCTGAGCCAGGCTCTTCAGCTTTGCTGCTTTTGAGCATCTGTGCCCCACTTATGCTCTGTGACATCTCTCGAGGTTGTTTGCCTCGGCCAGGCTGGCAAGTGCCCGCTAGTAGCTAGAGCTGGGCAGGAGAGGGCAGAGAGCACTTCCATCTGACAGCAGGTTGCAGATTGCCTCGGAAAGAGCCGTGTCCTTGGAATGTGCAGCAAATCCTCTTTCTTTGCAAACCGCGGTTAGTGTGCAGTGCAGGTACGCTCTCCCCTTGCCAAATGGAGTGGGAAAGCTTTTCGCTAAGCTAGAGATGACTAGAGAAGCAGAAGCGCGGCTCCGGAGCTATCCGGAGGAAAGTGCCGTTTCCCCGGCGTCTTTCGGCTTGAAGCGGCGCTCCGGAGCGCTCCGCTGCCGCTCTACTGAGCTGTGCGCGAATTAGCCGCTTCTTCGCCTCCGAGAAGCAGAGATCGCGGTTGCTTAGAAGAGGCGAAGAACGAAGCCGCAAAGAAGCGGGCTTGTGTGTGAAGCCTTCCGACTGCTGGAGGACGGTGGCTGCCGCTCTCCTGCCTGTTGAATTCACTCTCGGCAAGCGAATGGAAAGCGTTCCAGGACAACTTGCCTGGGTTTTGACTTGGTCCTGATGCGTCCCACCTTGGCAAGTCTTGCTCGTCGCCAGAGCTCCGAGATACACAGAAGACGGTGGCAGCTGCTGAAAAGAAGGGCAGCGGTGAGTTTGTCGACAAGCAAGAACATAGGCAGCTGCCTGTGCTTGGGAAGGAGCAGCTGCCTGGTTTTGGCAATTGCCTTCACAGCGCCCAGAAGCCCGGTGCTCTGCTGCTTTGTTTTTCGCAGTCAGTCAATTGCACACTAGTGAAGCTGAGCCAGGCTCTTCAGCTTTGCTGCTTTTGAGCATCTGTGCTCCACTTAGGCTCTGTGACATCTCTCGAGGTTGTTTGCCTCGGCCAGGCTGGAAAGTGCCCGCTAGTAGCTAGAGCTGGGCAGGAGAGGGCAGAGAGCACTTCCATCTGACAGCAGGTTGCAGATTGCCTCGGAGAGAGCCGTGTCCTTGGAATGTGCAGCAAATCCTCTTTCTTTGCAAACCGCGGTTAGTGTGCAGTGCAGGTACGCTCTCCCCCTTGCCAAATGGAGTGGGAAAGCTTTTCGCTAAAGCTAGAGATGACTAGAGAAGCAGAAGCGCGGCTCCGGAGCTATCCGGAGGAAAGTGCCGCTTCCCGGCGTCTTTCGGCTTGAAGCGGCGCTCCGGAGCGCTCCGCTGCCGCTTTAGTGAGCTGTGCGCGAATTAGCCGCTTCTTCGCCTCCGAGAAGCAGAGATCGCGGTTGCTTAGAAGAGGCGAAGAACGAAGCCGCAAAGAAGCGGGCTGGTGTGTGAAGCCTTCCGACTGCCGGAGGACGGTGGCTGCCGCTCTCCTACCTGTTGAATTCACTCTCGGCAAGCGAATGGAAAGCGTTCCAGGACAACTTGCCTGGGTTTTGACTTGGTCCTGATGCGTCCCACCTTGGCAAGTCTTGCTCGTCGCCAGAGGCTCCGAGATACACAGAAGACGGTGGCAGCTGCTGAAAAGAAGGGCAGCGGTGAGTTTGTCGACAAGCAAGAACATAGGCAGCTGCCTGTGCTTGGGAAGGAGCAGCTGCCTGGTTTTGGCAATTGCCTTCACAGCGCCCAGAAGCCCGGTGCTCTGCTGCTTTGTTTTTCGCAGTCAGTCAATTGCACACTAGTGAAGCTGAGCCAGGCTCTTCAGCTTTGCTGCTTTTGAGCATCTGTGCTCCACTTAGGCTCTGTGACATCTCTCGAGGTTGTTTGCCTCGGCCAGGCTGGAAAGTGCCCGCTAGTAGCTAGAGCTGGGCAGGAGAGGGCAGAGAGCACTTCCATCTGACAGCAGGTTGCAGATTGCCTCGGAGAGAGCCGTGTCCTTGGAATGTGCAGCAAATCCTCTTTCTTTGCAAACCGCGGTTAGTGTGCAGTGCAGGTACGCTCTCCCCTTGCCAAATGGAGTGGGAAAGCTTTTCGCTAAGCTAGAGATGACTAGAGAAGCAGAAGCGCGGCTCCGGAGCTATCCGGAGGAAAGTGCCGCTTCCCGGCGTCTTTCGGCTTGAAGCGGCGCTCCGGAGCGCTTTGCTGCCGCTTTACTGAGCTGTGCGCGAATTAGCCGCTTCTTCGCCTCCGAGAAGCAGAGATCGCGGTTGCTTGGAAGAGGCGAAGAACGAAGCCGCAAAGAAGCGGGCTTGTGTGTGAAGCCTTCAGACTGCCGGAGGACGGTGGCTGCCGCTCTCCTACCTGTTGAATTCACTCTCGGCAAGCGAATGGAAAGCGTTCCAGGACAACTTGCCTGGGTTTTGACTTGGTCCTGATGCGTCCCACCTTGGCAAGTCTTGCTCGTCGCCAGAGGCTCCGAGATGCACAGAAGACGGTGGCAGCTGCTGAAAAGAAGGGCAGCGGTGAGTTTGTCGACAAGCAAGAACATAGGCAGCTGCCTGTGCTTGGGAAGGAGAAACTGCCTGGTTTTGGCAATTGCCTTCACAGCGCCCAGAAGCCCGGTGCTCTGCTGCTTTGTTTTTCGCAGTCAGTCAATTGCACACTAGTGAAGCTGAGCCAGGCTCTTCAGCTTTGCTGCTTTTGAGCATCTGTGCCCCACTTATGCTCTGTGACATCTCTCGAGGTTGTTTGCCTCGCCCAGGCTGGCAAGTGCCCGCTAGTACCTAGAGCTGGGCAGGAGAGGGCAGAGAGCACTTCCATCTGACAGCAGGTTGCAGATTGCCTCGGAAAGAGCCGTGTCCTTGGAATGTGCAGCAAATCCTCTTTCTTTGCAAACCGCGGTTAGTGTGCAGTGCAGGTACGCTCTCCCCTTGCCAAATGGAGTGGGAAAGCTTTTCGCTAAGCTAGAGATGACTAGAGAAGCAGAAGCGCGGCTCCGGAGCTATCCGGAGGAAAGTGCCGTTTCCCGGCGTCTTTCGGCTTGAAGCGGCGCTCCGGAGCGCTCCGCTGCCGCTCTATTGAGCTGTGCGCGAATTAGCCGCTTCTTCGCCTCCGAGAAGCAGAGATCGCGGTTGCTTGGAAGAGGCGAAGAACGAAGCCGCAAAGAAGCGGGCTTGTGTGTGAAGCCTTCAGACTGCCGGAGGACGGTGGCTGCCGCTCTCCTGCCTCTTGAATTCACTCTCGGCAAGCGAATGGAAAGCGTTCCAGGACAACTTGCCTGGGTTTTGACTTGGTCCTGATGCGTCCCACCTTGGCAAGTCTTGCTCGTCGCCAGAGGCTCCGAGATGCACCGAAGACGGTGGCAGCTGCTGAAAAGAAGGGCAGCGGTGAGTTTGTCGACAAGCAAGAACATAGGCAGCTGCCTGTGCTTGGGAAGGAGCAGCTGCCTGGTTTTGGCAATTGCCTTCACAGCGCCCAGAAGCCCGGTGCTCTGCTGCTTTGTTTTTCGCAGTCAGTCAATTGCACACTAGTGAAGCTGAGCCAGGCTCTTCAGCTTTGCTGCTTTTGAGCATCTGTGCTCCACTTATGCTCTGTGACATCTCTGGAGGTTGTTTGCCTTGCCCAGGCTGGAAAGTGCCCGCTAGTAGCTAGAGCTGGGCAGGAGAGGGCAGAGAGCACTTGCATCTGACAGCAGGTTGCAGATTGCCTCGGAGAGAGCCGTGTCCTTGGAATGTGCAGCAAATCCTCTTTCTTTGCAAACCGCGGTTAGTGTGCAGTGCAGGTACGCTCTCCCCTTGCCAAATGGAGTGGGAAAGCTTTTCGCTAAGCTAGAGATGACTAGAGAAGCAGAAGCGCGGCTCCGGAGCTATCCGGAGGAAAGTGCCGTTTCCCGGCGTCTTTCGGCTTGAAGCGGCGCTCCGGAGCGCTCCGCTGCCGCTTTAGTGAGCTGTGCGCGAATTAGCCGCTTCTTCGCCTCCGAGAAGCAGAGATCGCGGTTGCTTAGAAGAGGCGAAGAACGAAGCCGCAAAGAAGCGGGCTTGTGTGTGAAGCCTTCCGACTGCCGGAGGACGGTGGCTGCCGCTCTCCTGCCTCTTGAATTCACTCTCGGCAAGCGAATGGAAAGCGTTCCAGGACAACTTGCCTGGGTTTTGACTTGGTCCTGATGCGTCCCACCTTGGCAAGTCTTGCTCGTCGCCAGAGGCTCCGAGATGCACCGAAGACGGTGGCAGCTGCTGAAAAGAAGGGCAGCGGTGAGTTTGTCGACAAGCAAGAACATAGGCAGCTGCCTGTGCTTGGGAAGGAGCAGCTGCCTGGTTTTGGCAATTGCCTTCACAGCGCCCAGAAGCCCGGTGCTCTGCTGCTTTGTTTTTCGCAGTCAGTCAATTGCACACTAGTGAAGCTGAGCCAGGCTCTTCAGCTTTGCTGCTTTTGAGCATCTGTGCCCCACTTATGCTCTGTGACATCTCTCGAGGTTGTTTGCCTCGGCCAGGCTGGCAAGTGCCCGCTAGTACCTAGAGCTGGGCAGGAGAGGGCAGAGAGCACTTCCATCTGACAGCAGGTTGCAGATTGCCTCGGAGAGAGCCGTGTCCTTGGAATGTGCAGCAAATCCTCTTTCTTTGCAAACCGCGGTTAGTGTGCAGTGCAGGTACGCTCTCCCCTTGCCAAATGGAGTGGGAAAGCTTTTCGCTAAGCTAGAGATGACTAGAGAAGCAGAAGGGCGGCTCCGGAGCAATCCGGAGGAAAGTGCCGTTTCCCGGGGTCTTTCGGCTTGAAGCGGCGCTCTGGAGCGCTTTGCTGCCGCTCTATTGAACTGTGCGCGAATTAGCCGCTTCTTCGCCTCCGAGAAGCAGAGATGGCGATTGCTTGGAAGAGGCGAAGAACGAAGCCGCAAAGAAGCGGGCTTGTGTGTGAAGCCTTCAGACTGCCGGAGGACGGTGGCTGCCGCTCTCCTACCTGTTGAATTCACTCTCGGCAAGCGAATGGAAAGCGTTCCAGGACAACTTGCCTGGGTTTTGACTTGGTCCTGATGCCTCCCACCTTGGCAAGTCTTGCTCGTCGCCAGAGGCTCCGAGATGCACCGAAGACGGTGGCAGCTGCTGAAAAGAAGGGCAGCGGTGAGTTTGTCGACAAGCAAGAACATAGGCAGCTGCCTGTGCTTGGGAAGGAGCAGCTGCCTGGTTTTGGCAATTGCCTTCACAGCGCCCAGAAGCCCGGTGCTCTGCTGCTTTGTTTTTCGCAGTCAGTCAATTGCACACTAGTGAAGCTGAGCCAGGCTCTTCAGCTTTGCTGCTTTTGAGCATCTGTGCCCCACTTATGCTCTGTGACATCTCTCGAGGTTGTTTGCCTCGGCCAGGCTGGAAAGTGCCCGCTAGTAGCTAGAGCTGGGCAGGAGAGGGCAGAGAGCACTTCCATCTGACAGCAGGTTGCAGATTGCCTCGGAAAGAGCCGTGTCCTTGGAATGTGCAGCAAATCCTCTTTCTTTGCAAACCGCGGTTAGTGTGCAGTGCAGGTACGCTCTCCCCTTGCCAAATGGAGTGGGAAAGCTTTTCGCTAAGCTAGAGATGACTAGAGAAGCAGAAGCGCGGCTCCGGAGCAATCCAGAGGAAAGTGCCGTTTCCCGGGGTCTTTCGGCTTGAAGCGGCGCTCTGGAGCGCTTTGCTGCCGCTCTATTGAACTGTGCGCGAATTAGCCGCTTCTTCGCCTCCGAGAAGCAGAGATGGCGATTGCTTGGAAGAGGCGAAGAACGAAGCCGCAAAGAAGCGGGCTTGTGTGTGAAGCCTTCAGACTGCCGGAGGACGGTGGCTGCCGCTCTCCTACCTGTTGAATTCACTCTCGGCAAGCGAATGGAAAGCGTTCCAGGACAACTTGCCTGGGTTTTGACTTGGTCCTGATGCGTCCCACCTTGGCAAGTCTTGCTCGTCGCCAGAGGCTCCGAGATGCACCGAAGACGGTGGCAGCTGCTGAAAAGAAGGGCAGCGGTGAGTTTGTCGACAAGCAAGAACATAGGCAGCTGCCTGTGCTTGGGAAGGAGCAGCTGCCTGGTTTTGGCAATTGCCTTCACAGCGCCCAGAAGCCCGGTGCTCTGCTGCTTTGTTTTTCGCAGTCAGTCAATTGCACACTAGTGAAGCTGAGCCAGGCTCTTCAGCTTTGCTGCTTTTGAGCATCTGTGCCCCACTTATGCTCTGTGACATCTCTCGAGGTTGTTTGCCTCGGCCAGGCTGGAAAGTGCCCGCTAGTAGCTAGAGCTGGGCAGGAGAGGGCAGAGAGCACTTGTATCTGACAGCAGGTTGCAGATTGCCTCAGAAAGAGTTGTGTCCTTGGAATGTGCAGCAAATCCTCTTTCTTTGCAAACCGCGGTTAGTGTGCAGTGCAGGTACGCTCTCCCCTTGCCAAATGGAGTGGGAAAGCTTTTCGCTAAGCTAGAGATGACTAGAGAAGCAGAAGCGCGGCTCCGGAGCAATCCGGAGGAAAGTGCCGTTTCCCGGGGTCTTTCGGCTTGAAGCGGCGCTCTGGAGCGCTTTGCTGCCGCTCTATTGAACTGTGCGCGAATTAGCCGCTTCTTCGCCTCCGAGAAGCAGAGATGGCGATTGCTTGGAAGAGGCGAAGAACGAAGCCGCAAAGAAGCGGGCTTGTGTGTGAAGCCTTCCGACTGCCGGAGGACGGTGGCTGCCGCTCTCCTACCTGTTGAATTCACTCTCGGCAAGCGAATGGAAAGCGTTCCAGGACAACTTGCCTGGGTTTTGACTTGGTCCTGATGCGTCCCACCTTGGCAAGTCTTGCTCGTCGCCAGAGGCTCCGAGATGCACCGAAGACGGTGGCAGCTGCTGAAAAGAAGGGCAGCGGTGAGTTTGTCGACAAGCAAGAACATAGGCAGCTGCCTGTGCTTGGGAAGGAGCAGCTGCCTGGTTTTGGCAATTGCCTTCACAGCGCCCAGAAGCCCGGTGCTCTGCTGCTTTGTTTTTCGCAGTCAGTCAATTGCACACTAGTGAAGCTGAGCCAGGCTCTTCAGCTTTGCTGCTTTTGAGCATCTGTGCCCCACTTATGCTCTGTGACATCTCTGGAGGTTGTTTGCCTCGGCCAGGCTGGAAAGTGCCCGCTAGTACCTAGAGCTGGGCAGGAGAGGGCAGAGAGCACTTCCATCTGACAGCAGGTTGCAGATTGCCTCGGAGAGAGCCGTGTCCTTGGAATGTGCAGCAAATCCTCTTTCTTTGCAAACCGCGGTTAGTGTGCAGTGCAGGTACGCTCTCCCCTTGCCAAATGGAGTGGGAAAGCTTTTCGCTAAGCTAGAGATGACTAGAGAAGCAGAAGCGCGGCTCCGGAGCTATCCGGAGGAAAGTGCCGTTTCCCGGCGTCTTTCGGCTTGAAGCGGCGCTCCGGAGCGCTGCGCTGCCGCTCTACTGAGCTGTGCGCGAATTAGCCGCTTCTTCGCCTCCGAGAAGCAGAGATCGCGGTTGCTTGGAAGAGGCGAAGAACGAAGCCGCAAAGAAGCGGGCTGGTGTGTGAAGCCTTCCGACTGCCGGAGGACGGTGGCTGCCGCTCTCCTGCCTCTTGAATTCACTCTCGGCAAGCGAATGGAAAGCGTTCTAGGACAACTTGCCTGGGTTTTGACTTGGTCCTGATGCGTCCCACCTTGGCAAGTCTTGCTCGTCGCCAGAGGCTCCGAGATGCACCGAAGACGGTGGCAGCTGCTGAAAAGAAGGGCAGCGGTGAGTTTGTCGACAAGCAAGAACATAGGCAGCTGCCTGTGCTTGGGAAGGAGCAGCTGCCTGGTTTTGGCAATTGCCTTCACAGCGCCCAGAAGCCCGGTGCTCTGCTGCTTTGTTTTTCGCAGTCAGTCAATTGCACACTAGTGAAGCTGAGCCAGGCTCTTCAGCTTTGCTGCTTTTGAGCATCTGTGCCCCACTTATGCTCTGTGACATCTCTCGAGGTTGTTTGCCTCGGCCAGGCTGGAAAGTGCCCGCTAGTACCTAGAGCTGGGCAGGAGAGGGCAGAGAGCACTTCCATCTGACAGCAGGTTGCAGATTGCCTCGGAAAGAGCCGTGTCCTTGGAATGTGCAGCAAATCCTCTTTCTTTGCAAACCGCGGTTAGTGTGCAGTGCAGGTACGCTCTCCCCTTGCCAAATGGAGTGGGAAAGCTTTTCGCTAAGCTAGAGATGACTAGAGAAGCAGAAGGGCGGCTCCGGAGCAATCCAGAGGAAAGTGCCGTTTCCCGGGGTCTTTCGGCTTGAAGCGGCGCTCTGGAGCGCTTTGCTGCCGCTCTATTGAACTGTGCGCGAATTAGCCGCTTCTTCGCCTCCGAGAAGCAGAGATGGCGATTGCTTGGAAGAGGCGAAGAACGAAGCCGCAAAGAAGCGGGCTTGTGTGTGAAGCCTTCAGACTGCCGGAGGACGGTGGCTGCCGCTCTCCTGCCTCTTGAATTCACTCTCGGCAAGCGAATGGAAAGCGTTCCAGGACAACTTGCCTGGGTTTTGACTTGGTCCTGATGCGTCCCACCTTGGCAAGTCTTGCTCGTCGCCAGAGGCTCCGAGATGCACCGAAGACGGTGGCAGCTGCTGAAAAGAAGGGCAGCGGTGAGTTTGTCGACAAGCAAGAACATAGGCAGCTGCCTGTGCTTGGGAAGGAGCAGCTGCCTGGTTTTGGCAATTGCCTTCACAGCGCCCAGAAGCCCGGTGCTCTGCTGCTTTGTTTTTCGCAGTCAGTCAATTGCACACTAGTGAAGCTGAGCCAGGCTCTTCAGCTTTGCTGCTTTTGAGCATCTGTGCCCCACTTATGCTCTGTGACATCTCTCGAGGTTGTTTGCCTCGGCCAGGCTGGAAAGTGCCCGCTAGTAGCTAGAGCTGGGCAGGAGAGGGCAGAGAGCACTTGTATCTGACAGCAGGTTGCAGATTGCCTCAGAAAGAGTTGTGTCCTTGGAATGTGCAGCAAATCCTCTTTCTTTGCAAACCGCGGTTAGTGTGCAGTGCAGGTACGCTCTCCCCTTGCCAAATGGAGTGGGAAAGCTTTTCGCTAAGCTAGAGATGACTAGAGAAGCAGAAGCGCGGCTCCAGAGCAATCCAGAGGAAAGTGCCGTTTCCCGGGGTCTTTCGGCTTGAAGCGGCGCTCTGGAGCGCTTTGCTGCCGCTCTATTGAACTGTGCGCGAATTAGCCGCTTCTTCGCCTCCGAGAAGCAGAGATGGCGATTGCTTGGAAGAGGCGAAGAACGAAGCCGCAAAGAAGCGGGCTTGTGTGTGAAGCCTTCCGACTGCCGGAGGACGGTGGCTGCCGCTCTCCTACCTGTTGAATTCACTCTCGGCAAGCGAATGGAAAGCGTTCCAGGACAACTTGCCTGGGTTTTGACTTGGTCCTGATGCGTCCCACCTTGGCAAGTCTTGCTCGTCGCCAGAGGCTCCGAGATGCACAGAAGACGGTGGCAGCTGCTGAAAAGAAGGGCAGCGGTGAGTTTGTCGACAAGCAAGAACATAGGCAGCTGCCTGTGCTTGGGAAGGAGAAACTGCCTGGTTTTGGCAATTGCCTTCACAGCGCCCAGAAGCCCGGTGCTCTGCTGCTTTGTTTTTCGCAGTCAGTCAATTGCACACTAGTGAAGCTGAGCCAGGCTCTTCAGCTTTGCTGCTTTTGAGCATCTGTGCTCCACTTATGCTCTGTGACATCTCTGGAGGTTGTTTGCCTCGGCCAGGCTGGAAAGTGCCCGCTAGTACCTAGAGCTGGGCAGGAGAGGGCAGAGAGCACTTGCATCTGACAGCAGGTTGCAGATTGCCTCGGAGAGAGCCGTGTCCTTGGAATGTGCAGCAAATCCTCTTTCTTTGCAAACCGCGGTTAGTGTGCAGTGCAGGTACGCTCTCCCCTTGCCAAATGGAGTGGGAAAGCTTTTCGCTAAGCTAGAGATGACTAGAGAAGCAGAAGCGCGGCTCCGGAGCTATCCGGAGGAAAGTGCCGTTTCCCGGCGTCTTTCGGCTTGAAGCGGCGCTCCGGAGCGCTCCGCTGCCGCTTTAGTGAGCTGTGCGCGAATTAGCCGCTTCTTCGCCTCCGAGAAGCAGAGATCGCGGTTGCTTAGAAGAGGCGAAGAACGAAGCCGCAAAGAAGCGGGCTTGTGTGTGAAGCCTTCCGACTGCCGGAGGACGGTGGCTGCCGCTCTCCTGCCTCTTGAATTCACTCTCGGCAAGCGAATGGAAAGCGTTCCAGGACAACTTGCCTGGGTTTTGACTTGGTCCTGATGCGTCCCACCTTGGCAAGTCTTGCTCGTCGCCAGAGGCTCCGAGATGCACCGAAGACGGTGGCAGCTGCTGAAAAGAAGGGCAGCGGTGAGTTTGTCGACAAGCAAGAACATAGGCAGCTGCCTGTGCTTGGGAAGGAGCAGCTGCCTGGTTTTGGCAATTGCCTTCACAGCGCCCAGAAGCCCGGTGCTCTGCTGCTTTGTTTTTCGCAGTCAGTCAATTGCACACTAGTGAAGCTGAGCCAGGCTCTTCAGCTTTGCTGCTTTTGAGCATCTGTGCTCCACTTATGCTCTGTGACATCTCTCGAGGTTGTTTGCCTCGGCCAGGCTGGCAAGTGCCCGCTAGTACCTAGAGCTGGGCAGGAGAGGGCAGAGAGCACTTCCATCTGACAGCAGGTTGCAGATTGCCTCGGAGAGAGCCGTGTCCTTGGAATGTGCAGCAAATCCTCTTTCTTTGCAAACCGCGGTTAGTGTGCAGTGCAGGTACGCTCTCCCCTTGCCAAATGGAGTGGGAAAGCTTTTCGCTAAGCTAGAGATGACTAGAGAAGCAGAAGCGCGGCTCCGGAGCAATCCAGAGGAAAGTGCCGTTTCCCGGGGTCTTTCGGCTTGAAGCGGCGCTCTGGAGCGCTTTGCTGCCGCTCTATTGAACTGTGCGCGAATTAGCCGCTTCTTCGCCTCCGAGAAGCAGAGATGGCGATTGCTTGGAAGAGGCGAAGAACGAAGCCGCAAAGAAGCGGGCTTGTGTGTGAAGCCTTCAGACTGCCGGAGGACGGTGGCTGCCGCTCTCCTACCTGTTGAATTCACTCTCGGCAAGCGAATGGAAAGCGTTCCAGGACAACTTGCCTGGGTTTTGACTTGGTCCTGATGCGTCCCACCTTGGCAAGTCTTGCTCGTCGCCAGAGGCTCCGAGATGCACCGAAGACGGTGGCAGCTGCTGAAAAGAAGGGCAGCGGTGAGTTTGTCGACAAGCAAGAACATAGGCAGCTGCCTGTGCTTGGGAAGGAGAAACTGCCTGGTTTTGGCAATTGCCTTCACAGCGCCCAGAAGCCCGGTGCTCTGCTGCTTTGTTTTTCGCAGTCAGTCAATTGCACACTAGTGAAGCTGAGCCAGGCTCTTCAGCTTTGCTGCTTTTGAGCATCTGTGCTCCACTTAGGCTCTGTGACATCTCTCGAGGTTGTTTGCCTCGGCCAGGCTGGCAAGTGCCCGCTAGTACCTAGAGCTGGGCAGGAGAGGGCAGAGAGCACTTCCATCTGACAGCAGGTTGCAGATTGCCTCGGAAAGAGCCGTGTCCTTGGAATGTGCAGCAAATCCTCTTTCTTTGCAAACCGCGGTTAGTGTGCAGTGCAGGTACGCTCTCCCCTTGCCAAATGGAGTGGGAAAGCTTTTCGCTAAGCTAGAGATGACTAGAGAAGCAGAAGCGCGGCTCCGGAGCAATCCGGAGGAAAGTGCCGTTTCCCGGGGTCTTTCGGCTTGAAGCGGCGCTCTGGAGCGCTTTGCTGCCGCTCTATTGAACTGTGCGCGAATTAGCCGCTTCTTCGCCTCCGAGAAGCAGAGATGGCGATTGCTTGGAAGAGGCGAAGAACGAAGCCGCAAAGAAGCGGGCTTGTGTGTGAAGCCTTCCGACTGCCGGAGGACGGTGGCTGCCGCTCTCCTACCTGTTGAATTCACTCTCGGCAAGCGAATGGAAAGCGTTCCAGGACAACTTGCCTGGGTTTTGACTTGGTCCTGATGCGTCCCACCTTGGCAAGTCTTGCTCGTCGCCAGAGGCTCCGAGATGCACAGAAGACGGTGGCAGCTGCTGAAAAGAAGGGCAGCGGTGAGTTTGTCGACAAGCAAGAACATAGGCAGCTGCCTGTGCTTGGGAAAGAGAAACTGCCTGGTTTTGGCAATTGCCTTCACAGCGCCCAGAAGCCCGGTGCTCTGCTGCTTTGTTTTTCGCAGTCAGTCAATTGCACACTAGTGAAGCTGAGCCAGGCTCTTCAGCTTTGCTGCTTTTGAGCATCTGTGCTCCACTTAGGCTCTGTGACATCTCTCGAGGTTGTTTGCCTCGCCCAGGCTGGAAAGTGCCCGCTAGTACCTAGAGCTGGGCAGGAGAGGGCAGAGAGCACTTGCATCTGACAGCAGGTTGCAGATTGCCTCGGAAAGAGCCGTGTCCTTGGAATGTGCAGCAAATCCTCTTTCTTTGCAAACCGCGGTTAGTGTGCAGTGCAGGTACGCTCTCCCCTTGCCAAATGGAGTGGGAAAGCTTTTCGCTAAGCTAGAGATGACTAGAGAAGCAGAAGCGCGGCTCCGGAGCTATCCGGAGGAAAGTGCCGTTTCCCGGCGTCTTTCGGCTTGAAGCGGCGCTCCGGAGCGCTCCGCTGCCGCTCTATTGAGCTGTGCGCGAATTAGCCGCTTCTTCGCCTCCGAGAAGCAGAGATCGCGGTTGCTTGGAAGAGGCGAAGAACGAAGCCGCAAAGAAGCGGGCTTGTGTGTGAAGCCTTCAGACTGCCGGAGGACGGTGGCTGCCGCTCTCCTGCCTCTTGAATTCACTCTCGGCAAGCGAATGGAAAGCGTTCCAGGACAACTTGCCTGGGTTTTGACTTGGTCCTGATGCGTCCCACCTTGGCAAGTCTTGCTCGTCGCCAGAGGCTCCGAGATGCACCGAAGACGGTGGCAGCTGCTGAAAAGAAGGGCAGCGGTGAGTTTGTCGACAAGCAAGAACATAGGCAGCTGCCTGTGCTTGGGAAGGAGCAGCTGCCTGGTTTTGGCAATTGCCTTCACAGCGCCCAGAAGCCCGGTGCTCTGCTGCTTTGTTTTTCGCAGTCAGTCAATTGCACACTAGTGAAGCTGAGCCAGGCTCTTCAGCTTTGCTGCTTTTGAGCATCTGTGCTCCACTTATGCTCTGTGACATCTCTCGAGGTTGTTTGCCTCGCCCAGGCTGGAAAGTGCCCGCTAGTACCTAGAGCTGGGCAAGAGAGGGCAGAGAGCACTTCCATCTGACAGCAGGTTGCAGATTGCCTCGGAAAGAGCCGTGTCCTTGGAATGTGCAGCAAATCCTCTTTCTTTGCAAACCGCGGTTAGTGTGCAGTGCAGGTACGCTCTCCCCTTGCCAACTGGAGTGGGAAAGCTTTTGGCTAAGCTAGAGATGACTAGAGAAGCAGAAGCGCGGCTCCGGAGCTATCCGGAGGAAAGTGCCGTTTCCCGGGGTCTTTCGGCTTGAAGCGGCGCTCCGGAGCGCTCCGCTGCCGCTCTATTGAGCTGTGCGCGAATTAGCCGCTTCTTCGCCTCCGAGAAGCAGAGATCGCGGTTGCTTGGAAGAGGCGAAGAACGAAGCCGCAAAGAAGCGGGCTTGTGTGTGAAGCCTTCAGACTGCCGGAGGACGGTGGCTGCCGCTCTCCTACCTGTTGAATTCACTCTCGGCAAGCGAATGGAAAGCGTTCCAGGACAACTTGCCTGGGTTTTGACTTGGTCCTGATGCGTCCCACCTTGGCAAGTCTTGCTCGTCGCCAGAGGCTCCGAGATACACAGAAGACGGTGGCAGCTGCTGAAAAGAAGGGCAGCGGTGAGTTTGTCGACAAGCAAGAACATAGGCAGCTGCCTGTGCTTGGGAAGGAGAAACTGCCTGGTTTTGGCAATTGCCTTCACAGCGCCCAGAAGCCCGGTGCTCTGCTGCTTTGTTTTTCGCAGTCAGTCAATTGCACACTAGTGAAGCTGAGCCAGGCTCTTCAGCTTTGCTGCTTTTGAGCATCTGTGCTCCACTTAGGCTCTGTGACATCTCTCGAGGTTGTTTGCCTTGCCCAGGCTGGAAAGTGCCCGCTAGTACCTAGAGCTGGGCAGGAGAGGGCAGAGAGCACTTGCATCTGACAGCAGGTTGCAGATTGCCTCGGAGAGAGCCGTGTCCTTGGAATGTGCAGCAAATCCTCTTTCTTTGCAAACCGCGGTTAGTGTGCAGTGCAGGTACGCTCTCCCCTTGCCAAATGGAGTGGGAAAGCTTTTCGCTAAGCTAGAGATGACTAGAGAAGCAGAAGCGCGGCTCCGGAGCTATCCGGAGGAAAGTGCCGTTTCCCGGCGTCTTTCGGCTTGAAGCGGCGCTCCGGAGCGCTTTGCTGCCGCTCTATTGAACTGTGCGCGAATTAGCCGCTTCTTCGCCTCTGAGAAGCAGAGATCGCGGTTGCTTGGAAGAGGCGAAGAACGAAGCCGCAAAGAAGCGGGCTTGTGTGTGAAGCCTTCAGACTGCCGGAGGACGGTGGCTGCCGCTCTCCTACCTGTTGAATTCACTCTCGGCAAGCGAATGGAAAGCGTTCCAGGACAACTTGCCTGGGTTTTGACTTGGTCCTGATGCGTCCCACCTTGGCAAGTCTTGCTCGTCGCCAGAGGCTCCGAGATGCACCGAAGACGGTGGCAGCTGCTGAAAAGAAGGGCAGCGGTGAGTTTGTCGACAAGCAAGAACATAGGCAGCTGCCTGTGCTTGGGAAGGAGCAGCTGCCTGGTTTTGGCAATTGCCTTCACAGCGCCCAGAAGCCCGGTGCTCTGCTGCTTTGTTTTTCGCAGTCAGTCAATTGCACACTAGTGAAGCTGAGCCAGGCTCTTCAGCTTTGCTGCTTTTGAGCATCTGTGCCCCACTTATGCTCTGTGACATCTCTCGAGGTTGTTTGCCTCGGCCAGGCTGGAAAGTGCCCGCTAGTACCTAGAGCTGGGCAGGAGAGGGCAGAGAGCACTTCCATCTGACAGCAGGTTGCAGATTGCCTCGGAAAGAGCCGTGTCCTTGGAATGTGCAGCAAATCCTCTTTCTTTGCAAACCGCGGTTAGTGTGCAGTGCAGGTACGCTCTCCCCTTGCCAAATGGAGTGGGAAAGCTTTTCGCTAAGCTAGAGATGACTAGAGAAGCAGAAGCGCGGCTCCGGAGCAATCCGGAGGAAAGTGCCGTTTCCCGGGGTCTTTCGGCTTGAAGCGGCGCTCTGGAGCGCTTTGCTGCCGCTCTATTGAACTGTGCGCGAATTAGCCGCTTCTTCGCCTCCGAGAAGCAGAGATGGCGATTGCTTGGAAGAGGCGAAGAACGAAGCCGCAAAGAAGCGGGCTTGTGTGTGAAGCCTTCCGACTGCCGGAGGACGGTGGCTGCCGCTCTCCTACCTGTTGAATTCACTCTCGGCAAGCGAATGGAAAGCGTTCCAGGACAACTTGCCTGGGTTTTGACTTGGTCCTGATGCGTCCCACCTTGGCAAGTCTTGCTCGTCGCCAGAGGCTCCGAGATGCACAGAAGACGGTGGCAGCTGCTGAAAAGAAGGGCAGCGGTGAGTTTGTCGACAAGCAAGAACATAGGCAGCTGCCTGTGCTTGGGAAAGAGAAACTGCCTGGTTTTGGCAATTGCCTTCACAGCGCCCAGAAGCCCGGTGCTCTGCTGCTTTGTTTTTCGCAGTCAGTCAATTGCACACTAGTGAAGCTGAGCCAGGCTCTTCAGCTTTGCTGCTTTTGAGCATCTGTGCTCCACTTAGGCTCTGTGACATCTCTCGAGGTTGTTTGCCTCGCCCAGGCTGGAAAGTGCCCGCTAGTACCTAGAGCTGGGCAGGAGAGGGCAGAGAGCACTTGCATCTGACAGCAGGTTGCAGATTGCCTCGGAAAGAGCCGTGTCCTTGGAATGTGCAGCAAATCCTCTTTCTTTGCAAACCGCGGTTAGTGTGCAGTGCAGGTACGCTCTCCCCTTGCCAAATGGAGTGGGAAAGCTTTTCGCTAAGCTAGAGATGACTAGAGAAGCAGAAGCGCGGCTCCGGAGCTATCCGGAGGAAAGTGCCGTTTCCCGGCGTCTTTCGGCTTGAAGCGGCGCTCCGGAGCGCTCCGCTGCCGCTCTATTGAGCTGTGCGCGAATTAGCCGCTTCTTCGCCTCCGAGAAGCAGAGATCGCGGTTGCTTGGAAGAGGCGAAGAACGAAGCCGCAAAGAAGCGGGCTTGTGTGTGAAGCCTTCAGACTGCCGGAGGACGGTGGCTGCCGCTCTCCTGCCTCTTGAATTCACTCTCGGCAAGCGAATGGAAAGCGTTCCAGGACAACTTGCCTGGGTTTTGACTTGGTCCTGATGCGTCCCACCTTGGCAAGTCTTGCTCGTCGCCAGAGGCTCCGAGATGCACCGAAGACGGTGGCAGCTGCTGAAAAGAAGGGCAGCGGTGAGTTTGTCGACAAGCAAGAACATAGGCAGCTGCCTGTGCTTGGGAAGGAGCAGCTGCCTGGTTTTGGCAATTGCCTTCACAGCGCCCAGAAGCCCGGTGCTCTGCTGCTTTGTTTTTCGCAGTCAGTCAATTGCACACTAGTGAAGCTGAGCCAGGCTCTTCAGCTTTGCTGCTTTGGAGCATCTGTGCCCCACTTATGCTCTGTGACATCTCTCGAGGTTGTTTGCCTCGGCCAGGCTGGAAAGTGCCCGCTAGTACCTAGAGCTGGGCAGGAGAGGGCAGAGAGCACTTCCATCTGACAGCAGGTTGCAGATTGCCTCGGAAAGAGCCGTGTCCTTGGAATGTGCAGCAAATCCTCTTTCTTTGCAAACCGCGGTTAGTGTGCAGTGCAGGTACGCTCTCCCCTTGCCAACTGGAGTGGGAAAGCTTTTGGCTAAGCTAGAGATGACTAGAGAAGCAGAAGCGCGGCTCCGGAGCAATCCGGAGGAAAGTGCCGTTTCCCGGCGTCTTTCGGCTTGAAGCGGCGCTCCGGAGCGCTTTGCTGCCGCTCTACTGAGCTGTGCGCGAATTAGCCGCTTCTTCGCCTCTGAGAAGCAGAGATGGCGATTGCTTGGAAGAGGCGAAGAACGAAGCCGCAAAGAAGCGGGCTTGTGTGCGAAGCCTTCGACTGCCGGAGGACGGTGGCTGCCGCTCTCCTACCTGTTGAATTCACTCTCGGCAAGCGAATGGAAAGCGTTCCAGGACAACTTGCCTGGGTTTTGACTTGGTCCTGATGCCTCCCACCTTGGCAAGTCTTGCTCGTCGCCAGAGGCTCCGAGATGCACAGAAGACGGTGGCAGCTGCTGAAAAGAAGGGCAGCGGTGAGTTTGTCGACAAGCAAGAACATAGGCAGCTGCCTGTGCTTGGGAAAGAGAAACTGCCTGGTTTTGGCAATTGCCTTCACAGCGCCCAGAAGCCCGGTGCTCTGCTGCTTTGTTTTTCGCAGTCAGTCAATTGCACACTAGTGAAGCTGAGCCAGGCTCTTCAGCTTTGCTGCTTTTGAGCATCTGTGCTCCACTTAGGCTCTGTGACATCTCTCGAGGTTGTTTGCCTCGCCCAGGCTGGAAAGTGCCCGCTAGTACCTAGAGCTGGGCAGGAGAGGGCAGAGAGCACTTGCATCTGACAGCAGGTTGCAGATTGCCTCGGAAAGAGCCGTGTCCTTGGAATGTGCAGCAAATCCTCTTTCTTTGCAAACCGCGGTTAGTGTGCAGTGCAGGTACGCTCTCCCCTTGCCAAATGGAGTGGGAAAGCTTTTCGCTAAGCTAGAGATGACTAGAGAAGCAGAAGCGCGGCTCCGGAGCTATCCGGAGGAAAGTGCCGTTTCCCGGCGTCTTTCGGCTTGAAGCGGCGCTCCGGAGCGCTCCGCTGCCGCTCTACTGAGCTGTGCGCGAATTAGCCGCTTCTTCGCCTCCGAGAAGCAGAGATCGCGGTTGCTTGGAAGAGGCGAAGAACGAAGCCGCAAAGAAGCGGGCTTGTGTGTGAAGCCTTCAGACTGCCGGAGGACGGTGGCTGCCGCTCTCCTGCCTCTTGAATTCACTCTCGGCAAGCGAATGGAAAGCGTTCCAGGACAACTTGCCTGGGTTTTGACTTGGTCCTGATGCGTCCCACCTTGGCAAGTCTTGCTCGTCGCCAGAGGCTCCGAGATGCACCGAAGACGGTGGCAGCTGCTGAAAAGAAGGGCAGCGGTGAGTTTGTCGACAAGCAAGAACATAGGCAGCTGCCTGTGCTTGGGAAGGAGCAGCTGCCTGGTTTTGGCAATTGCCTTCACAGCGCCCAGAAGCCCGGTGCTCTGCTGCTTTGTTTTTCGCAGTCAGTCAATTGCACACTAGTGAAGCTGAGCCAGGCTCTTCAGCTTTGCTGCTTTTGAGCATCTGTGCTCCACTTAGGCTCTGTGACATCTCTCGAGGTTGTTTGCCTCGGCCAGGCTGGAAAGTGCCCGCTAGTAGCTAGAGCTGGGCAGGAGAGGGCAGAGAGCACTTCCATCTGACAGCAGGTTGCAGATTGCCTCGGAAAGAGCCGTGTCCTTGGAATGTGCAGCAAATCCTCTTTCTTTGCAAACCGCGGTTAGTGTGCAGTGCAGGTACGCTCTCCCCTTGCCAAATGGAGTGGGAAAGCTTTTCGCTAAGCTAGAGATGACTAGAGAAGCAGAAGCGCGGCTCCGGAGCAATCCAGAGGAAAGTGCCGTTTCCCGGGGTCTTTCGGCTTGAAGCGGCGCTCTGGAGCGCTTTGCTGCCGCTCTATTGAACTGTGCGCGAATTAGCCGCTTCTTCGCCTCCGAGAAGCAGAGATGGCGATTGCTTGGAAGAGGCGAAGAACGAAGCCGCAAAGAAGCGGGCTTGTGTGTGAAGCCTTCAGACTGCCGGAGGACGGTGGCTGCCGCTCTCCTACCTGTTGAATTCACTCTCGGCAAGCGAATGGAAAGCGTTCCAGGACAACTTGCCTGGGTTTTGACTTGGTCCTGATGCGTCCCACCTTGGCAAGTCTTGCTCGTCGCCAGAGGCTCCGAGATGCACCGAAGACGGTGGCAGCTGCTGAAAAGAAGGGCAGCGGTGAGTTTGTCGACAAGCAAGAACATAGCAGCTGCCTGTGCTTGGGAAGGAGCAGCTGCCTGGTTTTGGCAATTGCCTTCACAGCGCCCAGAAGCCCGGTGCTCTGCTGCTTTGTTTTTCGCAGTCAGTCAATTGCACACTAGTGAAGCTGAGCCAGGCTCTTCAGCTTTGCTGCTTTTGAGCATCTGTGCCCCACTTATGCTCTGTGACATCTCTCGAGGTGTTTGCCTCGGCCAGGCTGGAAAGTGCCCGCTAGTAGCTAGAGCTGGGCAGGAGAGGGCAGAGAGCACTTGTATCTGACAGCAGGTTGCAGATTGCCTCAGAAAGAGTTGTGTCCTTGGAATGTGCAGCAAATCCTCTTTCTTTGCAAACCGCGGTTAGTGTGCAGTGCAGGTACGCTCTCCCCTTGCCAAATGGAGTGGGAAAGCTTTTCGCTAAGCTAGAGATGACTAGAGAAGCAGAAGCGCGGCTCCGGAGCAATCCGGAGGAAAGTGCCGTTTCCCGGGGTCTTTCGGCTTGAAGCGGCGCTCTGGAGCGCTTTGCTGCCGCTCTATTGAACTGTGCGCGAATTAGCCGCTTCTTCGCCTCCGAGAAGCAGAGATGGCGATTGCTTGGAAGAGGCGAAGAACGAAGCCGCAAAGAAGCGGGCTTGTGTGTGAAGCCTTCCGACTGCCGGAGGACGGTGGCTGCCGCTCTCCTACCTGTTGAATTCACTCTCGGCAAGCGAATGGAAAGCGTTCCAGGACAACTTGCCTGGGTTTTGACTTGGTCCTGATGCGTCCCACCTTGGCAAGTCTTGCTCGTCGCCAGAGGCTCCGAGATGCACCGAAGACGGTGGCAGCTGCTGAAAAGAAGGGCAGCGGTGAGTTTGTCGACAAGCAAGAACATAGGCAGCTGCCTGTGCTTGGGAAGGAGCAGCTGCCTGGTTTTGGCAATTGCCTTCACAGCGCCCAGAAGCCCGGTGCTCTGCTGCTTTGTTTTTCGCAGTCAGTCAATTGCACACTAGTGAAGCTGAGCCAGGCTCTTCAGCTTTGCTGCTTTTGAGCATCTGTGCCCCACTTATGCTCTGTGACATCTCTGGAGGTTGTTTGCCTCGGCCAGGCTGGAAAGTGCCCGCTAGTACCTAGAGCTGGGCAGGAGAGGGCAGAGAGCACTTCCATCTGACAGCAGGTTGCAGATTGCCTCGGAGAGAGCCGTGTCCTTGGAATGTGCAGCAAATCCTCTTTCTTTGCAAACCGCGGTTAGTGTGCAGTGCAGGTACGCTCTCCCTTGCCAAATGGAGTGGGAAAGCTTTTCGCTAAGCTAGAGATGACTAGAGAAGCAGAAGCGCGGCTCCGGAGCTATCCGGAGGAAAGTGCCGTTTCCCGGCGTCTTTCGGCTTGAAGCGGCGCTCCGGAGCGCTGCGCTGCCGCTCTACTGAGCTGTGCGCGAATTAGCCGCTTCTTCGCCTCCGAGAAGCAGAGATCGCGGTTGCTTGGAAGAGGCGAAGAACGAAGCCGCAAAGAAGCGGGCTGGTGTGTGAAGCCTTCCGACTGCCGGAGGACGGTGGCTGCCGCTCTCCTGCCTCTTGAATTCACTCTCGGCAAGCGAATGGAAAGCGTTCTAGGACAACTTGCCTGGGTTTTGACTTGGTCCTGATGCGTCCCACCTTGGCAAGTCTTGCTCGTCGCCAGAGGCTCCGAGATGCACCGAAGACGGTGGCAGCTGCTGAAAAGAAGGGCAGCGGTGAGTTTGTCGACAAGCAAGAACATAGGCAGCTGCCTGTGCTTGGGAAGGAGCAGCTGCCTGGTTTTGGCAATTGCCTTCACAGCGCCCAGAAGCCCGGTGCTCTGCTGCTTTGTTTTTCGCAGTCAGTCAATTGCACACTAGTGAAGCTGAGCCAGGCTCTTCAGCTTTGCTGCTTTTGAGCATCTGTGCCCCACTTATGCTCTGTGACATCTCTCGAGGTTGTTTGCCTCGGCCAGGCTGGAAAGTGCCCGCTAGTACCTAGAGCTGGGCAGGAGAGGGCAGAGAGCACTTCCATCTGACAGCAGGTTGCAGATTGCCTCGGAAAGAGCCGTGTCCTTGGAATGTGCAGCAAATCCTCTTTCTTTGCAAACCGCGGTTAGTGTGCAGTGCAGGTACGCTCTCCCCTTGCCAAATGGAGTGGGAAAGCTTTTCGCTAAGCTAGAGATGACTAGAGAAGCAGAAGGGCGGCTCCGGAGCAATCCAGAGGAAAGTGCCGTTTCCCGGGGTCTTTCGGCTTGAAGCGGCGCTCTGGAGCGCTTTGCTGCCGCTCTATTGAACTGTGCGCGAATTAGCCGCTTCTTCGCCTCCGAGAAGCAGAGATGGCGATTGCTTGGAAGAGGCGAAGAACGAAGCCGCAAAGAAGCGGGCTTGTGTGTGAAGCCTTCAGACTGCCGGAGGACGGTGGCTGCCGCTCTCCTGCCTCTTGAATTCACTCTCGGCAAGCGAATGGAAAGCGTTCCAGGACAACTTGCCTGGGTTTTGACTTGGTCCTGATGCGTCCCACCTTGGCAAGTCTTGCTCGTCGCCAGAGGCTCCGAGATGCACCGAAGACGGTGGCAGCTGCTGAAAAGAAGGGCAGCGGTGAGTTTGTCGACAAGCAAGAACATAGGCAGCTGCCTGTGCTTGGGAAGGAGCAGCTGCCTGGTTTTGGCAATTGCCTTCACAGCGCCCAGAAGCCCGGTGCTCTGCTGCTTTGTTTTTCGCAGTCAGTCAATTGCACACTAGTGAAGCTGAGCCAGGCTCTTCAGCTTTGCTGCTTTTGAGCATCTGTGCCCCACTTATGCTCTGTGACATCTCTCGAGGTTGTTTGCCTCGGCCAGGCTGGAAAGTGCCCGCTAGTAGCTAGAGCTGGGCAGGAGAGGGCAGAGAGCACTTGTATCTGACAGCAGGTTGCAGATTGCCTCAGAAAGAGTTGTGTCCTTGGAATGTGCAGCAAATCCTCTTTCTTTGCAAACCGCGGTTAGTGTGCAGTGCAGGTACGCTCTCCCCTTGCCAAATGGAGTGGGAAAGCTTTTCGCTAAGCTAGAGATGACTAGAGAAGCAGAAGCGCGGCTCCGGAGCAATCCAGAGGAAAGTGCCGTTTCC
This sequence comes from Anomalospiza imberbis, assembly GCF_031753505.1. Taxonomy (NCBI): domain Eukaryota; kingdom Metazoa; phylum Chordata; class Aves; order Passeriformes; family Viduidae; genus Anomalospiza; species Anomalospiza imberbis. Next base: position 47,303 of record NW_027100239.1, read on the forward strand.
CGGGGTCTTTCGGCTTGAAGCGGCGCTCTGGAGCGCTTTGCTGCCGCTCTATTGAACTGTGCGCGAATTAGCCGCTTCTTCGCCTCCGAGAAGCAGAGATGGCGATTGCTTGGAAGAGGCGAAGAACGAAGCCGCAAAGAAGCGGGCTTGTGTGTGAAGCCTTCCGACTGCCGGAGGACGGTGGCTGCCGCTCTCCTACCTGTTGAATTCACTCTCGGCAAGCGAATGGAAAGCGTTCCAGGACAACTTGCCTGGGTTTTGACTTGGTCCTGATGCGTCCCACCTTGGCAAGTCTTGCTCGTCGCCAGAGGCTCCGAGATGCACAGAAGACGGTGGCAGCTGCTGAAAAGAAGGGCAGCGGTGAGTTTGTCGACAAGCAAGAACATAGGCAGCTGCCTGTGCTTGGGAAGGAGAAACTGCCTGGTTTTGGCAATTGCCTTCACAGCGCCCAGAAGCCCGGTGCTCTGCTGCTTTGTTTTTCGCAGTCAGTCAATTGCACACTAGTGAAGCTGAGCCAGGCTCTTCAGCTTTGCTGCTTTTGAGCATCTGTGCTCCACTTATGCTCTGTGACATCTCTGGAGGTTGTTTGCCTTGCCCAGGCTGGAAAGTGCCCGCTAGTACCTAGAGCTGGGCAGGAGAGGGCAGAGAGCACTTGCATCTGACAGCAGGTTGCAGATTGCCTCGGAGAGAGCCGTGTCCTTGGAATGTGCAGCAAATCCTCTTTCTTTGCAAACCGCGGTTAGTGTGCAGTGCAGGTACGCTCTCCCCTTGCCAAATGGAGTGGGAAAGCTTTTCGCTAAGCTAGAGATGACTAGAGAAGCAGAAGCGCGGCTCCGGAGCTATCCGGAGGAAAGTGCCGTTTCCCGGCGTCTTTCGGCTTGAAGCGGCGCTCCGGAGCGCTCCGCTGCCGCTTTAGTGAGCTGTGCGCGAATTAGCCGCTTCTTCGCCTCCGAGAAGCAGAGATCGCGGTTGCTTAGAAGAGGCGAAGAACGAAGCCGCAAAGAAGCGGGCTTGTGTGTGAAGCCTTCCGACTGCCGGAGGACGGTGGCTGCCGCTCTCCTGCCTCTTGAATTCACTCTCGGCAAGCGAATGGAAAGCGTTCCAGGACAACTTGCCTGGGTTTTGACTTGGTCCTGATGCGTCCCACCTTGGCAAGTCTTGCTCGTCGCCAGAGGCTCCGAGATGCACCGAAGACGGTGGCAGCTGCTGAAAAGAAGGGCAGCGGTGAGTTTGTCGACAAGCAAGAACATAGGCAGCTGCCTGTGCTTGGGAAGGAGCAGCTGCCTGGTTTTGGCAATTGCCTTCACAGCGCCCAGAAGCCCGGTGCTCTGCTGCTTTGTTTTTCGCAGTCAGTCAATTGCACACTAGTGAAGCTGAGCCAGGCTCTTCAGCTTTGCTGCTTTTGAGCATCTGTGCTCCACTTATGCTCTGTGACATCTCTCGAGGTTGTTTGCCTCGGCCAGGCTGGCAAGTGCCCGCTAGTACCTAGAGCTGGGCAGGAGAGGGCAGAGAGCACTTCCATCTGACAGCAGGTTGCAGATTGCCTCGGAGAGAGCCGTGTCCTTGGAATGTGCAGCAAATCCTCTTTCTTTGCAAACCGCGGTTAGTGTGCAGTGCAGGTACGCTCTCCCCTTGCCAAATGGAGTGGGAAAGCTTTTCGCTAAGCTAGAGATGACTAGAGAAGCAGAAGCGCGGCTCCGGAGCAATCCAGAGGAAAGTGCCGTTTCCCGGGGTCTTTCGGCTTGAAGCGGCGCTCTGGAGCGCTTTGCTGCCGCTCTATTGAACTGTGCGCGAATTAGCCGCTTCTTCGCCTCCGAGAAGCAGAGATGGCGATTGCTTGGAAGAGGCGAAGAACGAAGCCGCAAAGAAGCGGGCTTGTGTGTGAAGCCTTCAGACTGCCGGAGGACGGTGGCTGCCGCTCTCCTACCTGTTGAATTCACTCTCGGCAAGCGAATGGAAAGCGTTCCATCCAGGACAACTTGCCTGGGTTTTGACTTGGTCCTGATGCGTCCCACCTTGGCAAGTCTTGCTCGTCGCCAGAGGCTCCGAGATGCACCGAAGACGGTGGCAGCTGCTGAAAAGAAGGGCAGCGGTGAGTTTGTCGACAAGCAAGAACATAGGCAGCTGCCTGTGCTTGGGAAGGAGCAGCTGCCTGGTTTTGGCAATTGCCTTCACAGCGCCCAGAAGCCCGGTGCTCTGCTGCTTTGTTTTTCGCAGTCAGTCAATTGCACACTAGTGAAGCTGAGCCAGGCTCTTCAGCTTTGCTGCTTTTGAGCATCTGTGCTCCACTTAGGCTCTGTGACATCTCTCGAGGTTGTTTGCCTCGGCCAGGCTGGAAAGTGCCCGCTAGTAGCTAGAGCTGGGCAGGAGAGGGCAGAGAGCACTTCCATCTGACAGCAGGTTGCAGATTGCCTCGGAAAGAGCCGTGTCCTTGGAATGTGCAGCAAATCCTCTTTCTTTGCAAACCGCGGTTAGTGTGCAGTGCAGGTACGCTCTCCCCTTGCCAAATGGAGTGGGAAAGCTTTTCGCTAAGCTAGAGATGACTAGAGAAGCAGAAGCGCGGCTCCGGAGCAATCCGGAGGAAAGTGCCGTTTCCCGGCGTCTTTCGGCTTGAAGCGGCGCTCCGGAGCGCTTTGCTGCCGCTCTATTGAACTGTGCGCGAATTAGCCGCTTCTTCGCCTCCGAGAAGCAGAGATCGCGGTTGCTTGGAAGAGGCGAAGAACGAAGCCGCAAAGAAGCGGGCTTGTGTGTGAAGCCTTCAGACTGCCGGAGGACGGTGGCTGCCGCTCTCCTACCTGTTGAATTCACTCTCGGCAAGCGAATGGAAAGCGTTCCAGGACAACTTGCCTGGGTTTTGACTTGGTCCTGATGCGTCCCACCTTGGCAAGTCTTGCTCGTCGCCAGAGGCTCCGAGATGCACCGAAGACGGTGGCAGCTGCTGAAAAGAAGGGCAGCGGTGAGTTTGTCGACAAACAAGAACATAGGCAGCTGCCTGTGCTTGGGAAGGAGCAGCTGCCTGGTTTTGGCAATTGCCTTCACAGCGCCCAGAAGCCCGGTGCTCTGCTGCTTTGTTTTTCGCAGTCAGTCAATTGCACACTAGTGAAGCTGAGCCAGGCTCTTCAGCTTTGCTGCTTTTGAGCATCTGTGCCCCACTTATGCTCTGTGACATCTCTCGAGGTTGTTTGCCTCGGCCAGGCTGGAAAGTGCCCGCTAGTAGCTAGAGCTGGGCAGGAGAGGGCAGAGAGCACTTGCATCTGACAGCAGGTTGCAGATTGCCTCGGAAAGAGCCGTGTCCTTGGAATGTGCAGCAAATCCTCTTTCTTTGCAAACCGCGGTTAGTGTGCAGTGCAGGTACGCTCTCCCCTTGCCAAATGGAGTGGGAAAGCTTTTCGCTAAGCTAGAGATGACTAGAGAAGCAGAAGCGCGGCTCCGGAGCTATCCGGAGGAAAGTGCCGTTTCCCGGCGTCTTTCGGCTTGAAGCGGCGCTCCGGAGCGCTTTGCTGCCGCTCTACTGAGCTGTGCGCGAATTAGCCGCTTCTTCGCCTCCGAGAAGCAGAGATGGCGATTGCTTGGAAGAGGCGAAGAACGAAGCCGCAAAGAAGCGGGCTTGTGTGTGAAGCCTTCCGACTGCCGGAGGACGGTGGCTGCCGCTCTCCTACCTGTTGAATTCACTCTCGGCAAGCGAATGGAAAGCGTTCCAGGACAACTTGCCTGGGTTTTGACTTGGTCCTGATGCGTCCCACCTTGGCAAGTCTTGCTCGTCGCCACAGGCTCCGAGATGCACCGAAGACGGTGGCAGCTGCTGAAAAGAAGGGCAGCGGTGAGTTTGTCGACAAGCAAGAACATAGGCAGCTGCCTGTGCTTGGGAAGGAGCAGCTGCCTGGTTTTGGCAATTGCCTTCACAGCGCCCAGAAGCCCGGTGCTCTGCTGCTTTGTTTTTCGCAGTCAGTCAATTGCACACTAGTGAAGCTGAGCCAGGCTCTTCAGCTTTGCTGCTTTTGAGCATCTGTGCTCCACTTAGGCTCTGTGACATCTCTCGAGGTTGTTTGCCTCGGCCAGGCTGGAAAGTGCCCGCTAGTAGCTAGAGCTGGGCAGGAGAGGGCAGAGAGCACTTCCATCTGACAGCAGGTTGCAGATTGCCTCGGAAAGAGCCGTGTCCTTGGAATGTGCAGCAAATCCTCTTTCTTTGCAAACCGCGGTTAGTGTGCAGTGCAGGTACGCTCTCCCCTTGCCAAATGGAGTGGGAAAGCTTTTCGCTAAGCTAGAGATGACTAGAGAAGCAGAAGCGCGGCTCCGGAGCTATCCGGAGGAAAGTGCCGTTTCCCGGCGTCTTTCGGCTTGAAGCGGCGCTCCGGAGCGCTCCGCTGCCGCTTTACTGAGCTGTGCGCGAATTAGCCGCTTCTTCGCCTCCGAGAAGCAGAGATCGCGGTTGCTTAGAAGAGGCGAAGAACGAAGCCGCAAAGAAGCGGGCTGGTGTGTGAAGCCTTCCGACTGCCGGAGGACGGTGGCTGCCGCTCTCCTGCCTCTTGAATTCACTCTCGGCAAGCGAATGGAAAGCGTTCCAGGACAACTTGCCTGGGTTTTGACTTGGTCCTGATGCGTCCCACCTTGGCAAGTCTTGCTCGTCGCCAGAGGCTCCGAGATGCACCGAAGACGGTGGCAGCTGCTGAAAAGAAGGGCAGCGGTGAGTTTGTCGACAAGCAAGAACATAGGCAGCTGCCTGTGCTTGGGAAGGAGCAGCTGCCTGGTTTTGGCAATTGCCTTCACAGCGCCCAGAAGCCCGGTGCTCTGCTGCTTTGTTTTTCGCAGTCAGTCAATTGCACACTAGTGAAGCTGAGCCAGGCTCTTCAGCTTTGCTGCTTTTGAGCATCTGTGCCCCACTTATGCTCTGTGACATCTCTCGAGGTTGTTTGCCTCGGCCAGGCTGGAAAGTGCCCGCTAGTAGCTAGAGCTGGGCAGGAGAGGGCAGAGAGCACTTGCATCTGACAGCAGGTTGCAGATTGCCTCGGAGAGAGCCGTGTCCTTGGAATGTGCAGCAAATCCTCTTTCTTTGCAAACCGCGGTTAGTGTGCAGTGCAGGTACGCTCTCCCCTTGCCAAATGGAGTGGGAAAGCTTTTCGCTAAGCTAGAGATGACTAGAGAAGCAGAAGCGCGGCTCCGGAGCAATCCGGAGGAAAGTGCCGTTTCCCGGCGTCTTTCGGCTTGAAGCGGCGCTCCGGAGCGCTTTGCTGCCGCTCTATTGAACTGTGCGCGAATTAGCCGCTTCTTCGCCTCCGAGAAGCAGAGATCGCGGTTGCTTGGAAGAGGCGAAGAACGAAGCCGCAAAGAAGCGGGCTTGTGTGTGAAGCCTTCAGACTGCCGGAGGACGGTGGCTGCCGCTCTCCTACCTGTTGAATTCACTCTCGGCAAGCGAATGGAAAGCGTTCCAGGACAACTTGCCTGGGTTTTGACTTGGTCCTGATGCGTCCCACCTTGGCAAGTCTTGCTCGTCGCCAGAGGCTCCGAGATGCACCGAAGACGGTGGCAGCTGCTGAAAAGAAGGGCAGCGGTGAGTTTGTCGACAAACAAGAACATAGGCAGCTGCCTGTGCTTGGGAAGGAGAAACTGCCTGGTTTTGGCAATTGCCTTCACAGCGCCCAGAAGCCCGGTGCTCTGCTGCTTTGTTTTTCGCAGTCAGTCAATTGCACACTAGTGAAGCTGAGCCAGGCTCTTCAGCTTTGCTGCTTTTGAGCATCTGTGCCCCACTTATGCTCTGTGACATCTCTCGAGGTTGTTTGCCTCGGCCAGGCTGGAAAGTGCCCGCTAGTAGCTAGAGCTGGGCAGGAGAGGGCAGAGAGCACTTGCATCTGACAGCAGGTTGCAGATTGCCTCGGAAAGAGCCGTGTCCTTGGAATGTGCAGCAAATCCTCTTTCTTTGCAAACCGCGGTTAGTGTGCAGTGCAGGTACGCTCTCCCCTTGCCAAATGGAGTGGGAAAGCTTTTCGCTAAGCTAGAGATGACTAGAGAAGCAGAAGCGCGGCTCCGGAGCTATCCGGAGGAAAGTGCCGTTTCCCGGCGTCTTTCGGCTTGAAGCGGCGCTCCGGAGCGCTTTGCTGCCGCTCTACTGAGCTGTGCGCGAATTAGCCGCTTCTTCGCCTCCGAGAAGCAGAGATGGCGATTGCTTGGAAGAGGCGAAGAACGAAGCCGCAAAGAAGCGGGCTTGTGTGTGAAGCCTTCCGACTGCCGGAGGACGGTGGCTGCCGCTCTCCTACCTGTTGAATTCACTCTCGGCAAGCGAATGGAAAGCGTTCCAGGACAACTTGCCTGGGTTTTGACTTGGTCCTGATGCGTCCCACCTTGGCAAGTCTTGCTCGTCGCCAGAGGCTCCGAGATGCACCGAAGACGGTGGCAGCTGCTGAAAAGAAGGGCAGCGGTGAGTTTGTCGACAAGCAAGAACATAGGCAGCTGCCTGTGCTTGGGAAGGAGCAGCTGCCTGGTTTTGGCAATTGCCTTCACAGCGCCCAGAAGCCCGGTGCTCTGCTGCTTTGTTTTTCGCAGTCAGTCAATTGCACACTAGTGAAGCTGAGCCAGGCTCTTCAGCTTTGCTGCTTTTGAGCATCTGTGCTCCACTTAGGCTCTGTGACATCTCTCGAGGTTGTTTGCCTCGGCCAGGCTGGAAAGTGCCCGCTAGTACCTAGAGCTGGGCAGGAGAGGGCAGAGAGCACTTGCATCTGACAGCAGGTTGCAGATTGCCTCGGAAAGAGCCGTGTCCTTGGAATGTGCAGCAAATCCTCTTTCTTTGCAAACCGCGGTTAGTGTGCAGTGCAGGTACGCTCTCCCCTTGCCAAATGGAGTGGGAAAGCTTTTCGCTAAGCTAGAGATGACTAGAGAAGCAGAAGCGCGGCTCCGGAGCTATCCGGAGGAAAGTGCCGCTTCCCGGCGTCTTTCGGCTTGAAGCGGCGCTCCGGAGCGCTCCGCTGCCGCTTTACTGAGCTGTGCGCGAATTAGCCGCTTCTTCGCCTCCGAGAAGCAGAGATGGCGATTGCTTGGAAGAGGCGAAGAACGAAGCCGCAAAGAAGCGGGCTTGTGTGTGAAACCTTCCGACTGCCGGAGGACGGTGGCTGCCGCTCTCCTACCTGTTGAATTCACTCTCGGCAAGCGAATGGAAAGCGTTCCAGGACAACTTGCCTGGGTTTTGACTTGGTCCTGATGCGTCCCACCTTGGCAAGTCTTGCTCGTCGCCAGAGGCTCCGAGATGCACCGAAGACGGTGGCAGCTGCTGAAAAGAAGGGCAGCGGTGAGTTTGTCGACAAGCAAGAACATAGGCAGCTGCCTGTGCTTGGGAAGGAGCAGCTGCCTGGTTTTGGCAATTGCCTTCACAGCGCCCAGAAGCCCGGTGCTCTGCTGCTTTGTTTTTCGCAGTCAGTCAATTGCACACTAGTGAAGCTGAGCCAGGCTCTTCAGCTTTGCTGCTTTTGAGCATCTGTGCTCCACTTAGGCTCTGTGACATCTCTCGAGGTTGTTTGCCTCGGCCAGGCTGGAAAGTGCCCGCTAGTACCTAGAGCTGGGCAGGAGAGGGCAGAGAGCACTTCCATCTGACAGCAGGTTGCAGATTGCCTCGGAGAGAGCCGTGTCCTTGGAATGTGCAGCAAATCCTCTTTCTTTGCAAACCGCGGTTAGTGTGCAGTGCAGGTACGCTCTCCCCTTGCCAAATGGAGTGGGAAAGCTTTTCGCTAAGCTAGAGATGACTAGAGAAGCAGAAGCGCGGCTCCGGAGCTATCCGGAGGAAAGTGCCGTTTCCCGGCGTCTTTCGGCTTGAAGCGGCGCTCCGGAGCGCTCCGCTGCCGCTTTACTGAGCTGTGCGCGAATTAGCCGCTTCTTCGCCTCCGAGAAGCAGAGATCGCGGTTGCTTAGAAGAGGCGAAGAACGAAGCCGCAAAGAAGCGGGCTGGTGTGTGAAGCCTTCCGACTGCCGGAGGACGGTGGCTGCCGCTCTCCTGCCTCTTGAATTCACTCTCGGCAAGCGAATGGAAAGCGTTCCAGGACAACTTGCCTGGGTTTTGACTTGGTCCTGATGCGTCCCACCTTGGCAAGTCTTGCTCGTCGCCAGAGGCTCCGAGATGCACCGAAGACGGTGGCAGCTGCTGAAAAGAAGGGCAGCGGTGAGTTTGTCGACAAGCAAGAACATAGGCAGCTGCCTGTGCTTGGGAAGGAGCAGCTGCCTGGTTTTGGCAATTGCCTTCACAGCGCCCAGAAGCCCGGTGCTCTGCTGCTTTGTTTTTCGCAGTCAGTCAATTGCACACTAGTGAAGCTGAGCCAGGCTCTTCAGCTTTGCTGCTTTTGAGCATCTGTGCCCCACTTATGCTCTGTGACATCTCTCGAGGTTGTTTGCCTCGGCCAGGCTGGAAAGTGCCCGCTAGTAGCTAGAGCTGGGCAGGAGAGGGCAGAGAGCACTTGCATCTGACAGCAGGTTGCAGATTGCCTCGGAAAGAGCCGTGTCCTTGGAATGTGCAGCAAATCCTCTTTCTTTGCAAACCGCGGTTAGTGTGCAGTGCAGGTACGCTCTCCCCTTGCCAAATGGAGTGGGAAAGCTTTTCGCTAAGCTAGAGATGACTAGAGAAGCAGAAGCGCGGCTCCGGAGCTATCCGGAGGGAAAGTGCCGTTTCCCGGGGTCTTTCGGCTTGAAGCGGCGCTCTGGAGCGCTTTGCTGCCGCTCTACTGAGCTGTGCGCGAATTAGCCGCTTCTTCGCCTCCGAGAAGCAGAGATGGCGATTGCTTGGAAGAGGCGAAGAACGAAGCCGCAAAGAAGCGGGCTTGTGTGTGAAGCCTTCCGACTGCCGGAGGACGGTGGCTGCCGCTCTCCTGCCTCTTGAATTCACTCTCGGCAAGCGAATGGAAAGCGTTCCAGGACAACTTGCCTGGGTTTTGACTTGGTCCTGATGCGTCCCACCTTGGCAAGTCTTGCTCGTCGCCAGAGGCTCCGAGATGCACCGAAGACGGTGGCAGCTGCTGAAAAGAAGGGCAGCGGTGAGTTTGTCGACAAGCAAGAACATAGGCAGCTGCCTGTGCTTGGGAAGGAGCAGCTGCCTGGTTTTGGCAATTGCCTTCACAGCGCCCAGAAGCCCGGTGCTCTGCTGCTTTGTTTTTCGCAGTCAGTCAATTGCACACTAGTGAAGCTGAGCCAGGCTCTTCAGCTTTGCTGCTTTTGAGCATCTGTGCTCCACTTATGCTCTGTGACATCTCTCGAGGTTGTTTGCCTCGGCCAGGCTGGCAAGTGCCCGCTAGTAGCTAGAGCTGGGCAGGAGAGGGCAGAGAGCACTTGCATCTGACAGCAGGTTGCAGATTGCCTCGGAAAGAGCCGTGTCCTTGGAATGTGCAGCAAATCCTCTTTCTTTGCAAACCGCGGTTAGTGTGCAGTGCAGGTACGCTCTCCCCTTGCCAAATGGAGTGGGAAAGCTTTTCGCTAAGCTAGAGATGACTAGAGAAGCAGAAGCGCGGCTCCGGAGCTATCCGGAGGAAAGTGCCGTTTCCCGGCGTCTTTCGGCTTGAAGCGGCGCTCCGGAGCGCTTTGCTGCCGCTCTACTGAGCTGTGCGCGAATTAGCCGCTTCTTCGCCTCCGAGAAGCAGAGATGGCGATTGCTTGGAAGAGGCGAAGAACGAAGCCGCAAAGAAGCGGGCTTGTGTGTGAAGCCTTCCGACTGCCGGAGGACGGTGGCTGCCGCTCTCCTACCTGTTGAATTCACTCTCGGCAAGCGAATGGAAAGCGTTCCAGGACAACTTGCCTGGGTTTTGACTTGGTCCTGATGCGTCCCACCTTGGCAAGTCTTGCTCGTCGCCAGAGGCTCCGAGATGCACCGAAGACGGTGGCAGCTGCTGAAAAGAAGGGCAGCGGTGAGTTTGTCGACAAGCAAGAACATAGGCAGCTGCCTGTGCTTGGGAAGGAGCAGCTGCCTGGTTTTGGCAATTGCCTTCACAGCGCCCAGAAGCCCGGTGCTCTGCTGCTTTGTTTTTCGCAGTCAGTCAATTGCACACTAGTGAAGCTGAGCCAGGCTCTTCAGCTTTGCTGCTTTTGAGCATCTGTGCCCCACTTATGCTCTGTGACATCTCTCGAGGTTGTTTGCCTCGGCCAGGCTGGAAAGTGCCCGCTAGTAGCTAGAGCTGGGCAGGAGAGGGCAGAGAGCACTTGCATCTGACAGCAGGTTGCAGATTGCCTCGGAAAGAGCCGTGTCCTTGGAATGTGCAGCAAATCCTCTTTCTTTGCAAACCGCGGTTAGTGTGCAGTGCAGGTACGCTCTCCCCTTGCCAAATGGAGTGGGAAAGCTTTTCGCTAAGCTAGAGATGACTAGAGAAGCAGAAGCGCGGCTCCGGAGCTATCCGGAGGAAAGTGCCGTTTCCCGGCGTCTTTCGGCTTGAAGCGGCGCTCCGGAGCGCTTTGCTGCCGCTCTACTGAGCTGTGCGCGAATTAGCCGCTTCTTCGCCTCCGAGAAGCAGAGATGGCGATTGCTTGGAAGAGGCGAAGAACGAAGCCGCAAAGAAGCGGGCTTGTGTGTGAAGCCTTCCGACTGCCGGAGGACGGTGGCTGCCGCTCTCCTACCTGTTGAATTCACTCTCGGCAAGCGAATGGAAAGCGTTCCAGGACAACTTGCCTGGGTTTTGACTTGGTCCTGATGCGTCCCACCTTGGCAAGTCTTGCTCGTCGCCAGAGGCTCCGAGATACACAGAAGACGGTGGCAGCTGCTGAAAAGAAGGGCAGCGGTGAGTTTGTCGACAAGCAAGAACATAGGCAGCTGCCTGTGCTTGGGAAGGAGAAACTGCCTGGTTTTGGCAATTGCCTTCACAGCGCCCAGAAGCCCGGTGCTCTGCTGCTTTGTTTTTCGCAGTCAGTCAATTGCACACTAGTGAAGCTGAGCCAGGCTCTTCAGCTTTGCTGCTTTTGAGCATCTGTGCCCCACTTATGCTCTGTGACATCTCTCGAGGTTGTTTGCCTCGGCCAGGCTGGAAAGTGCCCGCTAGTACCTAGAGCTGGGCAGGAGAGGGCAGAGAGCACTTCCATCTGACAGCAGGTTGCAGATTGCCTCGGAGAGAGCCGTGTCCTTGGAATGTGCAGCAAATCCTCTTTCTTTGCAAACCGCGGTTAGTGTGCAGTGCAGGTACGCTCTCCCCCTTGCCAAATGGAGTGGGAAAGCTTTTCGCTAAGCTAGAGATGACTAGAGAAGCAGAAGCGCGGCTCCGGAGCAATCCGGAGGAAAGTGCCGTTTCCCGGCGTCTTTCGGCTTGAAGCGGCGCTCCGGAGCGCTTTGCTGCCGCTCTATTGAACTGTGCGCGAATTAGCCGCTTCTTCGCCTCCGAGAAGCAGAGATGGCGATTGCTTGGAAGAGGCGAAGAACGAAGCCGCAAAGAAGCGGGCTTGTGTGTGAAACCTTCCGACTGCCGGAGGACGGTGGCTGCCGCTCTCCTGCCTCTTGAATTCACTCTCGGCAAGCGAATGGAAAGCGTTCCAGGACAACTTGCCTGGGTTTTGACTTGGTGCTGATGCGTCCCACCTTGGCAAGTCTTGCTCGTCGCCAGAGGCTCCGAGATGCACCGAAGACGGTGGCAGCTGCTGAAAAGAAGGGCAGCGGTGAGTTTGTCGACAAGCAAGAACATAGGCAGCTGCCTGTGCTTGGGAAGGAGAAACTGCCTGGTTTTGGCAATTGCCTTCACAGCGCCCAGAAGCCCGGTGCTCTGCTGCTTTGTTTTTCGCAGTCAGTCAATTGCACACTAGTGAAGCTGAGCCAGGCTCTTCAGCTTTGCTGCTTTTGAGCATCTGTGCCCCACTTATGCTCTGTGACATCTCTCGAGGTTGTTTGCCTCGGCCAGGCTGGAAAGTGCCCGCTAGTAGCTAGAGCTGGGCAGGAGAGGGCAGAGAGCACTTGCATCTGACAGCAGGTTGCAGATTGCCTCGGAAAGAGCCGTGTCCTTGGAATGTGCAGCAAATCCTCTTTCTTTGCAAACCGCGGTTAGTGTGCAGTGCAGGTACGCTCTCCCCTTGCCAAATGGAGTGGGAAAGCTTTTCGCTAAGCTAGAGATGACTAGAGAAGCAGAAGCGCGGCTCCGGAGCAATCCGGAGGAAAGTGCCGTTTCCCGGCGTCTTTCGGCTTGAAGCGGCGCTCCGGAGCGCTTTGCTGCCGCTCTACTGAGCTGTGCGCGAATTAGCCGCTTCTTCGCCTCCGAGAAGCAGAGATGGCGATTGCTTGGAAGAGGCGAAGAACGAAGCCGCAAAGAAGCGGGCTTGTGTGTGAAGCCTTCCGACTGCCGGAGGACGGTGGCTGCCGCTCTCCTGCCTCTTGAATTCACTCTCGGCAAGCGAATGGAAAGCGTTCCAGGACAACTTGCCTGGGTTTTGACTTGGTCCTGATGCGTCCAACCTTGGCAAGTCTTGCTCGTCGCCAGAGGCTCCGAGATGCACCGAAGACGGTGGCAGCTGCTGAAAAGAAGGGCAGCGGTGAGTTTGTCGACAAGCAAGAACATAGGCAGCTGCCTGTGCTTGGGAAGGAGCAGCTGCCTGGTTTTGGCAATTGCCTTCACAGCGCCCAGAAGCCCGGTGCTCTGCTGCTTTGTTTTTCGCAGTCAGTCAATTGCACACTAGTGAAGCTGAGCCAGGCTCTTCAGCTTTGCTGCTTTTGAGCATCTGTGCTCCACTTAGGCTCTGTGACATCTCTCGAGGTTGTTTGCCTCGGCCAGGCTGGAAAGTGCCCGCTAGTACCTAGAGCTGGGCAGGAGAGGGCAGAGAGCACTTCCATCTGACAGCAGGTTGCAGATTGCCTCGGAAAGAGCCGTGTCCTTGGAATGTGCAGCAAATCCTCTTTCTTTGCAAACCGCGGTTAGTGTGCAGTGCAGGTACGCTCTCCCCCTTGCCAAATGGAGTGGGAAAGCTTTTCGCTAAGCTAGAGATGACTAGAGAAGCAGAAGCGCGGCTCCGGAGCTATCCGGAGGAAAGTGCCGTTTCCCGGCGTCTTTCGGCTTGAAGCGGCGCTCCGGAGCGCTCCGCTGCCGCTTTACTGAGCTGTGCGCGAATTAGCCGCTTCTTCGCCTCCGAGAAGCAGAGATCGCGGTTGCTTAGAAGAGGCGAAGAACGAAGCCGCAAAGAAGCGGGCTGGTGTGTGAAGCCTTCCGACTGCCGGAGGACGGTGGCTGCCGCTCTCCTGCCTCTTGAATTCACTCTCGGCAAGCGAATGGAAAGCGTTCCAGGACAACTTGCCTGGGTTTTGACTTGGTCCTGATGCCTCCCACCTTGGCAAGTCTTGCTCGTCGCCAGAGGCTCCGAGATGCACCGAAGACGGTGGCAGCTGCTGAAAAGAAGGGCAGCGGTGAGTTTGTCGACAAGCAAGAACATAGGCAGCTGCCTGTGCTTGGGAAGGAGCAGCTGCCTGGTTTTGGCAATTGCCTTCACAGCGCCCAGAAGCCCGGTGCTCTGCTGCTTTGTTTTTCGCAGTCAGTCAATTGCACACTAGTGAAGCTGAGCCAGGCTCTTCAGCTTTGCTGCTTTTGAGCATCTGTGCTCCACTTAGGCTCTGTGACATCTCTCGAGGTTGTTTGCCTCGGCCAGGCTGGAAAGTGCCCGCTAGTACCTAGAGCTGGGCAGGAGAGGGCAGAGAGCACTTCCATCTGACAGCAGGTTGCAGATTGCCTCGGAAAGAGCCGTGTCCTTGGAATGTGCAGCAAATCCTCTTTCTTTGCAAACCGCGGTTAGTGTGCAGTGCAGGTACGCTCTCCCCTTGCCAAATGGAGTGGGAAAGCTTTTCGCTAAGCTAGAGATGACTAGAGAAGCAGAAGCGCGGCTCCGGAGCTATCCGGAGGAAAGTGCCGTTTCCCGGCGTCTTTCGGCTTGAAGCGGCGCTCCGGAGCGCTCCGCTGCCGCTTTACTGAGCTGTGCGCGAATTAGCCGCTTCTTCGCCTCCGAGAAGCAGAGATCGCGGTTGCTTAGAAGAGGCGACGAACGAAGCCGCAAAGAAGCGGGCTTGTGTGTGAAGCCTTCCGACTGCTGGAGGACGGTGGCTGCCGCTCTCCTGCCTCTTGAATTCACTCTCGGCAAGCGAATGGAAAGCGTTCCAGGACAACTTGCCTGGGTTTTGACTTGGTCCTGATGCGTCCCACCTTGGCAAGTCTTGCTCGTCGCCAGAGGCTCCGAGATGCACCGAAGACGGTGGCAGCTGCTGAAAAGAAGGGCAGCGGTGAGTTTGTCGACAAGCAAGAACATAGGCAGCTGCCTGTGCTTGGGAAGGAGCAGCTGCCTGGTTTTGGCAATTGCCTTCACAGCGCCCAGAAGCCCGGTGCTCTGCTGCTTTGTTTTTCGCAGTCAGTCAATTGCACACTAGTGAAGCTGAGCCAGGCTCTTCAGCTTTGCTGCTTTTGAGCATCTGTGCTCCACTTAGGCTCTGTGACATCTCTCGAGGTTGTTTGCCTCGGCCAGGCTGGAAAGTGCCCGCTAGTACCTAGAGCTGGGCAGGAGAGGGCAGAGAGCACTTCCATCTGACAGCAGGTTGCAGATTGCCTCGGAAAGAGCCGTGTCCTTGGAATGTGCAGCAAATCCTCTTTCTTTGCAAACCGCGGTTAGTGTGCAGTGCAGGTACGCTCTCCCCTTGCCAAATGGAGTGGGAAAGCTTTTCGCTAAGCTAGAGATGACTAGAGAAGCAGAAGCGCGGCTCCGGAGCTATCCGGAGGAAAGTGCCGCTTCCCGGCGTCTTTCGGCTTGAAGCGGCGCTCCGGAGCGCTCCGCTGCCGCTTTACTGAGCTGTGCGCGAATTAGCCGCTTCTTCGCCTCCGAGAAGCAGAGATCGCGGTTGCTTAGAAGAGGCGACGAACGAAGCCGCAAAGAAGCGGGCTTGTGTGTGAAGCCTTCCGACTGCTGGAGGACGGTGGCTGCCGCTCTCCTGCCTCTTGAATTCACTCTCGGCAAGCGAATGGAAAGCGTTCCAGGACAACTTGCCTGGGTTTTGACTGTGTCCTGATGCGTCCCACCTTGGCAAGTCTTGCTCGTCGCCAGAGGCTCCGAGATGCACCGAAGACGGTGGCAGCTGCTGAAAAGAAGGGCAGCGGTGAGTTTGTCGACAAGCAAGAACATAGGCAGCTGCCTGTGCTTGGGAAGGAGCAGCTGCCTGGTTTTGGCAATTGCCTTCACAGCGCCCAGAAGCCCGGTGCTCTGCTGCTTTGTTTTTCGCAGTCAGTCAATTGCACACTAGTGAAGCTGAGCCAGGCTCTTCAGCTTTGCTGCTTTTGAGCATCTGTGCTCCACTTATGCTCTGTGACATCTCTCGAGGTTGTTTGCCTCGGCCAGGCTGGAAAGTGCCCGCTAGTACCTAGAGCTGGGCAGGAGAGGGCAGAGAGCACTTCCATCTGACAGCAGGTTGCAGATTGCCTCGGAGAGAGCCGTGTCCTTGGAATGTGCAGCAAATCCTCTTTCTTTGCAAACCGCGGTTAGTGTGCAGTGCAGGTACGCTCTCCCCTTGCCAAATGGAGTGGGAAAGCTTTTCGCTAAGCTAGAGATGACTAGAGAAGCAGAAGCGCGGCTCCGGAGCAATCCGGAGGAAAGTGCCGTTTCCCGGCGTCTTTCGGCTTGAAGCGGCGCTCCGGAGCGCTTTGCTGCCGCTCTATTGAACTGTGCGCGAATTAGCCGCTTCTTCGCCTCTGAGAAGCAGAGATCGCGGTTGCTTAGAAGAGGCGAAGAACGAAGCCGCAAAGAAGCGGGCTTGTGTGTGAAGCCTTCAGACTGCCGGAGGACGGTGGCTGCCGCTCTCCTACCTGTTGAATTCACTCTCGGCAAGCGAATGGAAAGCGTTCCAGGACAACTTGCCTGGGTTTTGACTTGGTCCTGATGCGTCCCACCTTGGCAAGTCTTGCTCGTCGCCAGAGGCTCCGAGATGCACCGAAGACGGTGGCAGCTGCTGAAAAGAAGGGCAGCGGTGAGTTTGTCGACAAGCAAGAACATAGGCAGCTGCCTGTGCTTGGGAAGGAGCAGCTGCCTGGTTTTGGCAATTGCCTTCACAGCGCCCAGAAGCCCGGTGCTCTGCTGCTTTGTTTTTCGCAGTCAGTCAATTGCACACTAGTGAAGCTGAGCCAGGCTCTTCAGCTTTGCTGCTTTTGAGCATCTGTGCTCCACTTAGGCTCTGTGACATCTCTCGAGGTTGTTTGCCTCGGCCAGGCTGGAAAGTGCCCGCTAGTACCTAGAGCTGGGCAGGAGAGGGCAGAGAGCACTTCCATCTGACAGCAGGTTGCAGATTGCCTCGGAGAGAGCCGTGTCCTTGGAATGTGCAGCAAATCCTCTTTCTTTGCAAACCGCGGTTAGTGTGCAGTGCAGGTACGCTCTCCCCTTGCCAAATGGAGTGGGAAAGCTTTTCGCTAAGCTAGAGATGACTAGAGAAGCAGAAGCGCGGCTCCGGAGCAATCCGGAGGAAAGTGCCGTTTCCCGGGGTCTTTCGGCTTGAAGCGGCGCTCTGGAGCGCTTTGCTGCCGCTCTATTGAACTGTGCGCGAATTAGCCGCTTCTTCGCCTCCGAGAAGCAGAGATGGCGATTGCTTGGAAGAGGCGAAGAACGAAGCCGCAAAGAAGCGGGCTTGTGTGTGAAACCTTCAGACTGCCGGAGGACGGTGGCTGCCGCTCTCCTACCTGTTGAATTCACTCTCGGCAAGCGAATGGAAAGCGTTCCAGGACAACTTGCCTGGGTTTTGACTTGGTCCTGATGCGTCCCACCTTGGCAAGTCTTGCTCGTCGCCAGAGGCTCCGAGATGCACCGAAGACGGTGGCAGCTGCTGAAAAGAAGGGCAGCGGTGAGTTTGTCGACAAGCAAGAACATAGGCAGCTGCCTGTGCTTGGGAAGGAGCAGCTGCCTGGTTTTGGCAATTGCCTTCACAGCGCCCAGAAGCCCGGTGCTCTGCTG